>NW_024426230.1:12693948-12702240 GCF_017311325.1 Ursus maritimus
AAAAAAAAAAAAAAAAAAAAAAAAAAAGCCTTTTAAAGCCAAATCAAAACCAAACAAAAGGTAGACTTTTAATCAGAAAAAGAATCCTTTTAATTTGTATAATTTATTAGAAGCTTCTTAGGAACTATATTTAAGCCAGATATCTACATAAGTTACAACAGAAAAAGACTGACACTGCAAATACCAAACTGCCAAATAATATACACAGATCTGTCAATGCCCATAAAAAATATGATGGGCTGGGGGCAGGGACTGGGCTTTTTTTTTTTTTTTTTTACAACAAAATGTACAGATTACTAAAAACTAGGCGTGTTGTCCAACTTTTGACAGCGTTTTACAGCTACAAGTTCACATCAAACATAAAACAATTTTAGCCTGGGCTCTTCCCGGGGCTGAGCCTGGGCAGCCAGCGGGCGCTGGGAGGGGGCATTTCCTTTGTGTCAATGACATGTGGGTCCTGTCGTAGAGTCTTTCCTCTCCCCAGCCCCCATCTCCCCTTCAAAAGAAATCCTGGTATTTACAAGCGAGTCCACCTTGCTGGCGCAGTGTACCCAGAGTGAAGTGTGCGGTCTTTCGAGTCCAGAGCCATGTCATTGTGGAGCCCTCTCCAAACTGCACCCTGCCTGAGCGAGGGAAACGCATTTCAATCACCTAAAAGACACCCAAAAGCTGTTTTTTGTTATGTCCTTCTCTGTTTAAAGACTCCTTAAAGAATTGGATTCACTTGGTTGTTTTTATTTTCTTTTTTTAAAAAATTCCCACAAATTTTAGAAAAAAAAAAAAAAAGACGTCCAGCAGTTTGGCTTTTGTGTGTTTTCCCCTTGGTCTAAACGGGACAGATTCTTAAGAAAAGTCGAAGCGCAGGGAGCGGCGGGTGGTTGGTGATGTGTGGCCGGTAGGAGGGAAAGCGATGAGGCAGCGCGCTGGGCCCGGCCCGGCCCGGTGTCCTCTCACCAGGTCCGACCATATAGCAAGGTGGAGCAGGACATGGTGCCATAGTCCGAGCCCGAGGAGTTCAGGTGGGACAGGCTGGAGACCTGGCCCTGAAGCGCCGCGGGGCTGGCGGCGTGGTGCGCCAGGTCCGGAGACTGGCCCGCGCTGCCCGGCTGGTGGCCCGGGTGTGCCCCCAGGCCGGGGCCACCGCTGCCCACCGAGATAGCCGCCGCGGCCGCCTGAGCAGCCTGCGCCTGCTGCTGCGCCTGCTGTTGCGCGTGGCCTTGAAGGCTGCCGGCACCCGGCGCCGGGGCGCCTGCCTGGCAGGGTTTGCCGTCTTTCACTAGGACCGGCACGGCCACGCGGCGCGGCGACTGCTGCTGCGCTTGCTGCTGCTGCGGGCACCCGGCGCCCCCGCCGCCGCCGCCGCCGCCGCCGCCGCTGTCCTGCTGCAGTTGCTGCTGCGCCGCCTTGTCCTTGGCTTGGCGCTTCATCTTGTAGCGGTGGTTCTGGAACCAAATCTTGACCTGCGTGGGTGTCAGGTGGATCATGCTGGCCAGGTGCTCGCGCTCGGGCGCCGACAGGTACTTCTGCTGCTTGAAGCGTCGCTCCAGCTCGTACACCTGCGCCTGGGAGAAGAGCACCCGGCGCTTCCGGCGTGGTGCGCTCGGCAGCGGGGCCATGTTCTTGCTCACGTCCCCCAGCGAGCCCAGGCCGCCCATGCCGCTCATGTTCATGCCGCTCGCCGGGCCCATGAAGCGGGAGACTGTAAGCGACAAACGCACAGCGTCGGCGGGGGCCGGGCCGGGCCAGGCCACCTCTGCCTTCGGCGCCCTTGGCCGGCCCGGCCCACCCGACGGCGCCCTCCTCACCTAGGCCGCCTGCGCCCTGCCAGGCCTAAGCGCCGAGGATAGTCAGCGCCTGCCCCAGGCCGAGCCGTCGAGGGATTTACTGGAAAGCTCCCCACCTCACCCCCCGTTGCCTCCCTCAGTCTCAGGGCTCCAGCCCAAAAGCAAAGTGGAGAAAGGCCGCTTCCGTTCCTTTCTTGCCCAACCCTGGCCAGAGTCGTTGGGTTAGCGGGCCACAGGCGGCGAGCTGGGCCCAGACCAAGAGCTGGGGTCCCACGGTAGACTCCAACTTTGGGAGTTTGGGAGAGTGGGGTGTTCACTTTCGAAAGCTAAAGTCCCAGACGCTTTGCCTCTTGGCCGCTCTCTCCTGTCAGCCCCAGGGAGGGCACTTGCTCGGCCCCTTTGGAGCCCCCTCTGAAGCCGCGCGCCCTTCCGCCTGCCTAGACTGGGGAACCAGCCGGCCGGGTCCCCTGAGCGCGGCGCAGTAGGGCAGCCTCCCGCCCGGCCAGGCCGCGACTCTCTGCTCCCTCCTTGCCCCCAGCTCCCTTAGTTTTTTGGGGGCGGGAGGGCGATCCCTGGGCACTCTGAGGTCTCCTCAGCGGAGCGGAGCTGCCAGTCGGCCGCATCTAGGAGACGCCGAATACTAGCACCTGCTCGCAAGACCCCAGCGTGACCAAGTGTCTCTTCTGGGACCCCTCAGTCCAGCAAGGGGAAGAATCCCCAGCTCCCGCACCCTACTCCCTGGCGCGGCTTCCGGGCCGCCCACCCTGACGCCCTGGGCGCAGCCGGCAGGCGCTGCGCCTCCTGGGCTGCTCTGCCCGCGCCGCCCGTACTCAGCCCGCGGCCCGGCAGTGGGGCGGCCTCACTTACTGGCGGGGAAGCGCGGGTCTGGGTTGGCGCCGTACCATCCGGGGCCCGAGGCGCTGTTCCTCATGGTGTCCTGGTACGGCGGCAGCTCGCTCATGTTGCCCAGGTTGCCGTTGCAGTAGCCCCCCACGGCGGAGTGCGAGAGCTGGGGCACCCCCGCCGCCGTCATGTGGTAGGCGGCGGTGACGGCGCCGTGGTGCCCCACGGCGTGCTGCTGCATGGCCGCGGCCGGCGGAGCCGCCTGGCCCTGCCTGTAAGCCGCCAGCGGAGCCCCGAGGCCGCCGCCCTCCATGCCCACTTTCTTGTAGCTTTCCTCCAGGGGACTCAAGATGTCAGACACTGAGAACGGAGTCGTGTGCTTTGGACTCATCGACATGATTCGGCGGCGGCTGGAGGAGGAAGGAAGAGGAGGAAAAAAAAGGGAGAGGGGGAAGGCGAAGCCTCGCTGCTTTTTTTTTTCTCCCTTTGCCAAATATTCTGGTGTTACCTTAACGCCGATCTTGTTGGATGTACACGTAACCGAGTGGACCGAGTCCGCCTTAATTGGCTTGAGTGGAGGCTCGGGGGCTGCCTCGCGTTTGTTTTAGCCCGGCGCCAGGTTTTAGGCAGCCACCAGAGGCGGGGCGTAAGCGCTAAAGCAACAAGACAATAGAAGCCTACATCTTGCCCGAGATAATTAGCTTACATGCTGATGACAAGGTAAACACCTTTAAGTTTCACTTGTCAGGATTTTTAGGTCTCAAAGAGGAGAGAGAGAGAGAGGCAGAGAAGCGACCCAAAGCATTTCTTTCCCCCTCCCCCGGACACCCCCACCCCATTTTTTGTGGGGTGCGGGCGGCGCGCGGGGGGGAGACGGGGGAGGGAAAGGAGGAGGGAACCGAGAGAGGGGAGGGCAAGAGGTGGGGTGAGGAGTAGCCGAGGAGGAGGGATGGTGGGGAAGAAGGAAGGTGAATGCTGCTTTGCAACCAACTTTCGGAGTTACAAAGTGAACCATACAGTCGGGGTTCCCGGGCGGGGACAAGTCTTTGGAGGGAGGGGGCCAAGGGACAGGGCAGGGGTTTCACCTGAGCCTGCTGGGGCTGCTCCTCCCTCCCGCCGAGGCCTCCCAGCCCCGCGCCTTCCCACTGCCTCCGGACCACATCGGGCTTCGCGGCGCCGAGCCCCAGTCGCCACCAAACGAGCTCGCGAGTGTGGGGACGAACCCTGGGGCCGCACTGTTGGTCTGCGTGTCTGTCCGTCTGTCTGCCTCTTCTGCCGCCGTCAGAGGGACACCTCTGCTCCCCGCCCCCTTTCCCCCTACCCGAGAGAGAATCCCAGCGGGCGGAGGGGACGCTGAGCAAGGGATCGGCTGCCTCCGAGAGGCTGTCCCAGATCCCCGCGTCCCCCTCCCCCCACCTCAGGGTCTTCTCTGCGGTCCAGGGCCCCCAGCATCACGCCCCCCCCAACCCACACGCGGCTCCGTCTCCCCACCCCCATTCCCGGCCAAGGCAAGCACACTACTGGCCGCCAGTGCTGGGAAGCTGGGGGGCACTAATCCGAAGGGCCATTGCTTAAGTTGCCCCACCTCGAACAAACCTGGTGTCCCCGACCCTCGCCCATCGCCCGGACACGTGGGGTTCTGGGGCTGGAGCTGACTTTCCGAGGACATCACAGCCCCAGCACCCGAGCCCAGGGCCACGCTGTTTTCCCCTCTGATGCTTCAGGGAGGACGCGGGCAGGGAGCGTCGTGAGTACCCGCCAGCCTGTTGCCGGGCGGAACTGAGCCTGAACCCCGGCGGGACCAGCTGGCCGGGAGGGGGCGAATCCCAAGGCGCGAGCAGCCCAGCAGGCGGGAGGCTGGGCTGAGGTTCGCCTCCGCCCGGAGCTCAGCCATGCAAAAGTGCACTTGCTTCCCGGGGAATAACCAAATATCTTTGTTTAAAGTGGCGGCGTAAATGGCCAGTCGCTTTGTGGCCACGCTGGATATTAGTAGATGAGGATCATTCGGCTTCAATTGGGCGCCTCTCATCCGGCGAGCAAGAAACTGCTTAGGAGGAAGTGGGTTTCCTGTCTGCGCGTTCCCAGGCTTCAAGTGTGAGCCCCGCGCCTTGAGGGTCCTTGGGCGCCTGGAGAGGGGGAGCTGTGGGCTTTCGCTCCCCAGCCGGGCCAGAGGCACCCGCCGTGCTGCTCCGGCCAGGCCCCGGCCTCCGGTCCAGTGGACTACAGTGTCGCGCCCTGCGTGGCGCAGATCCCGAGACCCACTCCGACTTCCCCCCTTGGATTCTAAAGGTTTTGTTGTTTGTTTTGGTTTGGTTTTTCTTTGGCTCTTTTAGCCTCCTCTCTGGGCTAGGGGCTGGGGGGTGAAGCGCTCCCTGGCCAGACTGGGGCCTCCAAGACACTGCGGGGGCCGGTTAAGGAGGCTTCTCGAATTTGTTTTTTGTTTTCACATTTTCCTTCCCCTCCTTGTGGAGAAGGAACTCCCAATGATGAACAGGCACTTTTGAACGATTTAATTCAGCAGGTTAGGCGCCTTTTCCATTAACAGCAGTTGTAGTAAGGAAAGTTGTGTTTATTGGCTTTTTATTTTAACGTTTCAGTTCTCTCCTTGGGAAGTGCTCTGTACCCCGTCAATACAAAGGCAACTTCTATACTAACATTTGCTTTCCTCACCACCTATGTCGTTTATGAGAGGAGAGAAAGCCCAGGGCACCCCCTTCCTCCCGCATGGGCCCATGTTTTCCCTGCATCCCCCTCGGCGGCTTTGGGGCAGGCAACCCTGTGTTTGGGCACCGAGATCTGCTTGTCGGTTGTACTTCGAAGGACAAGCACCAAGCGGCTTCCTTGCTCTTTTACCAAGGGGCTTCTCTGGGGGGCGCTCTCAGGAAGACTCAGACTCCACCTGAGTTTCGGCCGACGTGATGTCTAAGCCCAGGGAGCAAGGAGGGAAGACGACGCTGGGCTCCAGTGAACCGTCGAGGAGAGCAGACAAAACTGAATACAGATCTTGTCTGCAGGTGGCCCTGGCCCCTGGGCTTGTATTTTGACTGGGGTCTTCATGACAAGGTGGGTGGGTTTCCCAATCCCCTGTCTTATTTCCCTTTCTCCCTCTCCATTATTTCATATTATTGGGAAGTATAAGAAACACCAAGTATAGAATGTTGTATGTCTCTCCCGGTCTCAATGCCATTTAGAAATGGAGGTAATTCTTCACAAGGTTTCTCTGAGATTCAAATAAGACCGGGCCCATACAAGCGCATTGAAAGCTTTGGAAAATTTTTATTTTCATTGCCAGAGCTCGAGATTTCTGTATTGTCGTCATTAGTACACTCCCCACCCTGCCCTGCCTTTAAGGCCTTGAATCTGAGTGAAGGGGAGAGTGAGGTGCATCTTGCGCAGTCCCTGAGGCTCGGCCTTCGTCCCTCGGCAGCTTTCCAGCCCCGCAGCAGGCTCCGGCGCACGTGGCTAGCAGCTCCCCACCTCCCCCCGCCCAAGGCTTGCAGACCGGACCTTGACCCCCAGCCACGCAGCAGGCCTTGAGTCACCGCCTGGAGCCGGAGCCCCAGCTGGGGGTGGAGGGTGGGGGTGGCGCCGGGCTAGGGCGGCTGCTCCACCCAACCCCTCCCCCCCCAACCAAGATCCTGCCGCCACCTTCCCCCGCAGGCGCGCGCACCGGCACCCGCACCCGCACCGGACTAGACCTCACCTGGGCCTCTGCAGCATCTTGCGGCACCCGCCCCCCGCCTCCCGCCCCTCTTCTACCTCTGCCCCTTACACTCACACACACGCACACCGCCCCACACTCTTTGCCAGATGTGTTGCAGTGCCGAGAATGAGCCTGAAGACCAAGACGTCTAGCGGGGGTGGGGGGGTGGGGGGGGAGTGGGAAGACTGATATCTCAATCTCTGAGCTTGATCAAGCAGAGGTCTTGAGAGTCCCTCCCCTGACCCCAACACCTCTTCTTAACCCAGGAGTGTCCTTTCTTTTAGCTGCCTCCTAGAGTCATCTTAAGTAGGGCGACCGCAGTTAAACTAGTAATTTCTTCTTGGCTGCAGGGAACACTTGGGATCCCTGAATTCCTCCGGTAGGACCCTTGTGTCTTCAGTAACTCTCCACGGCCGAGTGGGCCCTGTGGGGCCCAGTTTGGGCTTCTTAAGGAGCTTTCCCTGGAAGGGCCCCTCGAACCCACCTCAATCCCCACCACACTGCTTTGCTTTCCGCAGCTTGGCCTGGAATCTAAGGAGCCCCGGAGCCTCAGGCTCAGGCTCAGGCCCAGGCCGGGCCGGCGACCGCAGAACTGCCACCAACCTTTGCTCACCACCTGTGTGCCTAAAGAGAAACACCTTTCTGTCCCTCCAGAGTCACCTCTTTGAGAGTATAGAACAGAGGACTCACACAGAAAGCTGTATGACTCAGGGTCTGTAGCTTGGACCACGAGAGGAATGAAAAGTCCTCCCCACCACATTTTTCTAATTCTCTTCATGGTCCTTCACACCTCCTCTAGGACGGTGAGAGACCATGTTCCCTGGTGGTGTTATTTTACTCTGAGTTTTATCGCAATTCGTGATTTATTCAACAAATATTTATTGAGTGCTGGCTCCATGCCAGGCTCTGTGCTGGGCCTAAAAATTCAGCTTTAAATAAGCTAGATGTGGCTCCTACTCACACAGAGCTTCTAAATTCACAATAAATCACCCCAATAATACGCACGTAGTTACCTTGCGGCAATGTTACTCTGGGATCCAATGGAGCTAGAGAAGGTTTTGATGAAGGTAGGTGTGTGTGTGTGTGTGTGTGTGTAGCAGGGGGGGGAAGTTCTTCACCATATCTGATCTTAAAGTGCTCAGGTGTGGTACGCAGAGCACTTGAGTAGAAGTCAGAATTCCTGGGGTTCAGGCCCTGGCTTTGCCACGCTTCAGCTATGTGATATCGCTCTCCTAGACTCCCACCATACCCTGGAGCCGCTCCCATCGCAGGCAGAGTAAACTATGGTGTTGTTTACTGGCCTCCATCCTTTACAGTGAAACCCTGTTTTTTTTTTTTATCCTTGAAGCTTCCAGTCCTCAAGAAATGTTGAATTAAGGAAACAAAGCCTCTTAGCTCCTGATTCCTGAGCGGCGGGAAAAAAAAGGAAAGAAAGAAAAGAAAAAAAATGTCATAATCTCCTTTGTGTACCTCACAGGTTGTGCTAGGGATCCAAAAGTATGTAAGGATGCGATCGTGTGCATGAGTTTGTAAAGCACAAAAATCGCTAGCAAATGGAAGGAGTTATTACTTGTGGTTCTATATCTTGAGTTTATGGAAATTGAATCCAGGCCTCTAAGTCTGCATGAAATTCTCTGGGTGCTTGGATGTTCTGGCGCCCAGGCCGGTGGAGGGGTGGCCTTCCTCAGCGGGGCGCAGGCTCCCGAGGGCTGGCTGAATTAGGCTCTCGGGTGCCGTCGAGGCGCGGGGGAAGGAAAGCAGGAACGCAGCCAGGCGCGCGCGGGGGAGGGGTGGTGTCGGGGGGGGGGTTGCTGCTCCCCAATCCCGAGATCCAAGGAACAGAATCCCGAGCCCCTTCTGGAGGGCGTCTTTCTCCCTGCAGGATCTCACCGGAACCCGCTGCGCCTTTTTCCCAGGCAGCGGACTTGAGAGCCTCTGGAAGATCTGCGCGAAGCCCGGGGG
>NW_024426230.1:12702250-12796853 GCF_017311325.1 Ursus maritimus
GGGGGCCTATAGTAGGGCGGCTTTGCCCAGGAGGCTTTCGCAGACGCTGTTCCCGGAGCAGATTCCCAGCTAAGGCGCGCTCGCTCTACTGCTCCCCGTCTTGGCTTGAGCGTCTAGGGTCTTTGACGGCCACCTTCCTTTTGGGGGCGCTCTCCTGAAACCATGGCCTGTGGGAAGGCCCTGGGGGTGGGGATGGCGGTGGGAGGCGACGCTAGGACGTCTGAGAGTAGTGCTCCAGTGTCGCTTTGTCCCTGCACTGGCGCGCCCTGGGGCTGGAGTGGCAGATGAGGTCGTACGTGTGAAGGCCAGAGGCCGCCCAGAGAGGAGGAGAGTCCACCCTCCGGCCTTTGGTGTCGAAGAACCCTTTCCTCTGTCAGGTTAAGCCTTCCAAGAGGTTGATACCTGTGGTCCCGGAACGTGCCTATTTTCCTGTCATACATTTCAACCTAGATTCAGTTCGTCCCAAGTTATAGTCAGAGCCCCTATAGTCAGGGCGCCCCCTGGCGGGAAGGGATCTAGGGTAGCCGCGAGTTTGGGGACTGGGTTACGAAGTAGACAGAAGGCGGGAACTCAGCGCTAGCAGCACCCTTTGAAATGCAGAGAACGCAAACAGGGCTGGGAAGTAGGGGAGGCTGGCCAGCAACTGCTGGGGGACCCAGCGAGGCTGATGCGGGGAGCCGCGGAAGACCGACGTACAAGAAGAGCCTGAGCCCTATAGCGAATTGGCTGGTTTCCTCCCAGTTCTTCGTTCCTGTTTAAATTAAGAGCCTGTAAGTGGGCAACAGAGTGGACGGTGGTGATTCCGGCCGACTTTGGACAGACGGGGAGCCCCCATCCTAAGGAACAGGAACACCTCAGGAGGCGCGTGCAGTTAGCAGGAAAGTTTTGGAGCCACTGATGAAACCGAAATGACAGATTCAAGGAGCCTCGTGGCGGCGCGGCTGTTTCGCCCTAGGACCTGTGCAGCTGCATACAACTTTAGATGGCTGAAACCTGCAGCTCTTCCTCCCTTCCATCTCCCATCAAACCCCAGCAGTGTGCGCCCATGGGCCTATAGTAGCTGCGTTTTCCTCTGAGTCGCCAGCTGCGCTCTGGGATTTATTTTTCCGCCCCTTTCCCCTCTCCAATCTCCTACCCTTCCCCCAACCCCCAACACTGGGCCCGGGCAAAGTTTCAAGTAGCAGCATTACCACCCCCCTCCCCTTAGGCTCTCCCCGGGTGTTTCCGTGGCTTTGGGTTTTCTGGGACTTGACCTAGGCTGGCTCCCCCACCCTTCACCTCCCAGGACTCTGGGTCTGTCACAGACAGTTGCGGACCGATGCGATCCGCAGCGCCCTCTTCCAGCCATTAGGAGAACTGCATCCTCAGGGAGTCCCGAGGAAGAAAGCTTTGTTCCCAGGTCGGCCGGCAAGACTGGTAGTGTTGAGACACTGGTAGTGGTTCATCCGCCACGAATTTGCCCATCTAACTATTCATCACACTGTCTACCCGACCGTATGCCAGGCTGCCAATCGGTCCACCCAAAGCCACTGCAATAGAGGTGTTATAATAGACTCTTGGGATCACCTGCACCTGCTATTTGAAAAAGCTCATGTGTAGATCAGGGCCATGGAAACTGCTGTGATATCTAAAGCTTTCCTTTAATTATACTTTCCCTTGAAATCTAGTTATAATTTCCTCTTCATATCTGACGGCAATCGGACACACGTTTGGTGGCCAGTGTAGGAGTTTGCATTTTCCGCATGCCAGTCCGCAGAAAGCAGTGGCCCTGCTAGCTCAACACAAGGGGGCTCTGCTTGCTATTGCAGAGGTAGGTGGACAGCACCTAGAATACTTCTGGCACAAGTCACACTGTGACAGGTGCCCTCCACCCCTCCAATCTCTGGCACAAACTCACCCAGCCAGGCTTTCTCCCCAATTATTCCCCCTCCTTGGACCCTTGCCAAGACTGCATGCTCTCCACCCCCTTCCTCATGTGCCTAAATTATTCTGCTTTTGTTCTTTTTCACTTAGCCAGAACCTCATTTCCACCCCCATAACTAAGTCATACCCTTCTTTAAAAAAAAAAAAAGTCCAATTGCCTCTTCCAAAAATTATATGTCTGACACACAGTAGGAGCTCAATATCTTTGCAGAATAAATGGATGGATCTATATTGCACTTGTCTATTACATTAATAAGACCTTTCACTCTAACTGAATGATTTTCTAATTGTTTCATATGTCTGTGTTCTCCTTTTAGCTACACTGTTGAGTCCCTGATTTCAAGGACTACACCAAACACTTCGACATGTCCCCAGATATGGGCTCAGAGCTGCAGCATTTGATACTGTTAATCATCTATTTTCAAAATTCTCTCTTTGGCTTCAAAGTCACCACTCAGTCATGGTTCTCCTCCTCTGTCTCCGGCCATTTTCTTCTTCATTGTTGGGCTTTCCTTCTCCCCTGCATGCCCATCTTCATGGCTTCAACTGCCACCTACGGCTGATGGTTCCCAAGTAGGTACTGCCAGCCAACTTCTCTCCAGAGCTTCAGCCCTATATTTCAAGTTGTCTCCCTCCTCATGTGAATGTCCACCAAGCTTAATGTAGCCCAACCTGACCTCAAAACACTGCCCCAACTGGCTTCTTGTTCTGTGTTCTTGATCTAGGTGAATGGCGTATCTCCCCTCTCCATAATCCCATTCCCCCATCGGCTCTTGTATTAGTCTGGTTGGATTTATACCAAAATACCATAGGGTGGGGGGATTAAACAATGGAAATTTATTTTCTCACGTTCTGGAAGCTGGAAAGTCCAAGATCAAGGTTTTGCAGGCTCAGTTTTGGGTGAAAACTCTTCCTGGCTTGTGTCCAGCTCCTTCTCACTGTGTATTCAAAGGACGGAGAGAAATCTCTCTCTCTCTTCCTCTTCTTATAAGGCCACAGTCCTACTAGATTAGGGCCCCACCCTGATGACCTCATTTAACATATTTAACATTAATTATCTCCTAAATACCCTATTTCCAGGTACAGTCACATTGAGGGCTAGGGTTTTGACATATGAATTTGGGGGACAAATTCAGTCTAAACCAGCTCCCAAGCCAGATACCTGAATTCATCCTTTTCCTCTTCTTCAACCAACTAGTCATAAAGTCATATCAATTCCACTTCTTAGATGTCTCCAAATCCAGCCCCACTTCTTCATAATCAGTTCTTTCTCCTTTTACTGCCTTCGTCAAGGCCATTCATCATCTATTGCCTAAGGATGATGTCAGTCATAAGCTTTACGTAGATGCTCTTTATCAGTTTGAGAGAGTTCCCTTCTATTCTATGTGATGAGAGTTTGTCAAAAATGAATATTAGGTTTTGTCCAGCACTTTTCCTGCATCTTCCGAGATGAACCTATCATTTTTACATTTACATTTAAATTTTTTTTCATTTTTTATATTTAGTCTATTAATAAGGTGAGTTACATTGATTTTTGAAGGTTAAACCAATCTCCCCTTTCTGGGATAAATTCCACTTGGTCATCATTTGTTATCCATTTAAGATATTATTTTATTCAGTTGGCTGAGGTTTCTTAAGAACTTTATTGTTTATGCTCATGAGCATGTTGGTCTGTAATTTTCTTTTCTTATAATGACTTTGTCTATTCTTGATGTCAGTGTAATATTGGCTTCATAGAATGAGCTAAGAACTATTCCTGCCTCTTCTATGTTTTGGAAGAGTTTCTGAAGAATTTGTATCTCTCTCTTCCCTAAATGTCTGAATGTTTGGGAGACTTCCCCAGCGAAGCCAGCGGGCCTGGCATTTCCTTTGGGGAAAGATATATAATAATATAATTAATATAATATAATATATATGATCATATAAATATAATAAGATATAAGATATATATTTAGATTATTTCTTCCTGAGTGATCTTTGATAATTTGTGTCTTTCAAGGAATTTGTCCATTTCATCTAAGTTGTTGAAATAATTATTCATATAAGCTATTCCCTTATTATCCTTTTAATACCTGTAGGGCCTAAGGTTATGTTACCACTTCTTTTATTGCTGATATTGGTAACTTGTGTTTTCTCTCTGTCTCTCTCTCTTTTTTGAAAAAAGATTTTATTTATTTATTTATTTATTTATTTATTTATTTA
This sequence comes from Ursus maritimus, assembly GCF_017311325.1. Classification (NCBI taxonomy): domain Eukaryota; kingdom Metazoa; phylum Chordata; class Mammalia; order Carnivora; family Ursidae; genus Ursus; species Ursus maritimus. The sequence continues at coordinate 12,706,376 of NW_024426230.1, forward strand.
TTTGACAGAGAAAGACACAGCAAGAGAGGCAATACCAGCAGGGGGAGTGGGAGAGGGAGAAGCAGGCTTCCCACTGAGCCAGGAGCCCTCTGTGGGGCTTGATGCTAGGACCTTGGGATCACGACCTGAGCCAAAGGCAGACGCTTAAAGACTAAGCCACCCAAGTGTCCCGCTCTGTCTCTCTCTTTTTGATAAGTCTAACTAGAGGTTTACCAGTTTTATTGATCTTCTCAAAGAATCCACTTTTGGTTTCATTGATTTTCTCTATTGTTTTTGTTTCCCATTTCAATAATTTCAGTTCACATCTCTATTATTTCTCTTATTCTGCTACATTGTTCTGAATTTGCTCTTCTTTTTCTAGTTTCTTAACATGAAAACTGAGATCATTAATTTGAGACTATATTAATTTCCTGTGGTTCCTATAAAAAATGGCCACAAACTTTGGAAGTTTAAAGGACAGAAATTTATTCTCTCTTGGTCTGGAGGCCAGATGTCTGAATTCAAGGTGTTAGCAGGGTCACACTCTGTCCAGAGGCTCTCGGGGAGATTCTGTCCCTTGACTCTTGCAGCTCCTGGTGGCTATCCACAGCTCTTACCTTGCGGCTACATTACTAAATCTCTCTCTCTGTTTTCGCATTGTCTCCATTTCACAGAGGTCTTCTCCTCTATGGTTCTCTCTGCCTCTCTCTTAAAATGCTTGGATAGTATTTAGAGCCCACCTGGATAAGGCCAGGTGATTTCCTCATCTCAAGATCCTTAACTTTATATCTGCAAAGACTCTTTTTCCAAATAAGGTAACACTCACGGGTTCTGTGGATGTATCTTTTTGGAGGCCACAGGTCAACCCACTGCGAAAACCTTCTTCTCTAACTTGACATTTTAGTGCTACAAATTTCCCTGTAAGCACTGCTTTAGCCACATCCCATACACTGTGATAGGCTGTGTTTTAACTTTCATATTCAAATCAGTTAACATATTTTCTAATTTCCATTTGTATTTCTTTTTTGACTCTTGGGCCATACAGACTTATGTTCTTTAATTTCCAAATGTCTGGGTATTTCCCAGAGATCTTGCTGATCTATTGTGATTCTGTTATAATCTTGATTCTCTTGTGATCAGAGTACTAATTTTGTTTGACTCAAATCCTTTTAAATTTATTGAGACTTACTTAATGGCCCAGTATACAGTCTACCTTGGTAAATCTATGCATACATTTGACAAGAATGTTTACTCAGCTAGTACAGAGTGTTCTATGAATGTCAATTAGGTCAACTTGTTTCATAATGTTATTCAAGTCTTCTGTGCTCTTATTGTTGTTCCGTCTACTTGTTCTATCAGTTAAGATGAGAGAGGTACTAATATCTTCAACTATAATGTTGGGTTTCTCTATTCTTTTTACAGTTCTATCAGCTTTTGCTTCCTGTATTTTGAAACTCTGTTATTAGGTTCAGAAACATTTAGGAATGTTACGTCTCTTGAATTCAACACTTTATCATTACAAAATGATCCTTTTCCTTTCTGGTATTATTCCGTGTTCTGAAGTCTTCTTCTTCTGATATTAATATAGCTTTATTTTTATTTGGATTAGGGTCATATATCCATTTTTCTTCTTTTATTTTTAGCCCATTTGTGTCTTTATAGTTAATGTGGGTTCTTGGAAGCAGCATATACCTGGGCCTTGCTTTTAATTCATTTAGACATTTTTTGCCTTTAATTAGGATATTTAGACTAGTTGCATTCATGATGTGATTATTGCTATTTTTGAGGCTAAATTGACCATCTTGCTGTTTGTTGTCTATTTGAGATTTCTCCCTTGTACCTCCCCCCTTTTTTTGCCTTCTTTTAGATTAATCAATGCTCTATGATTCCATTTTATCTCCTTCTTTTGGCTTATTAGCTATAATTTTCATTGTGTTATTTCAGTAGTTGCTTTAAGATTTAATTGAACTTATCACAGTTTATCTTCAAATGATATTATACCAACTGATTTGCTTTCTGGCCTTTGTGCCATTGTTGTCATATATTTTACTTCTTTTTTTTTTTTTAATGATTTTTTATTATATTATGTTAGTCACCATACAGTACATCCCCGGTTTCCGATGTAAAGTTCGATGATTCATTAGGTGCGTATAACACCCAGTGCACCATGCCGTTGTCATATATTTTACTTCTAAACATATTATAAACACCATAATAAATGTTTGTTACCTTTGTTTTACCCAGTCAGTTATCTTTCAATGAGATTTAAATACTAAGGGAAAAAGTCTTATATTTCACATATAGTTGCTATTTCTGGTGCTTTTCAGTAGATCCACATTTGCATCTGGTATTATTTTCCTTCTGCCTGAAGAATTTCTTTAAACATCTCTTGTAGTTCTGATGGCGAGGAATTCTTTCAGCTTTCACCTATCTGAAAATGTCTTTATCTTCATTTTTCAAAGATACTTTTTTCATTAGGTATAGAATTATAGGTGGACAGTGTTTTGGTTTTTTCTTGCAATATTTTTAAAATGTTACTCTACTATGCCTGGCTTACACTGTTTCCAGGGATAGCACAAAAGTGAGGAGCATTGGGAAGGTTTCACCCTTCTTCCAACAATCTCTATAAACTCCCTCCAGACTCTGATATGAAAAGTTTTTTTTTTTAAGATTTTATTTATTTATTTAACAGAGATAGCCAGCGAGAGAGGGAACACAAGCAGGGGGAGTGGGAGAGGAAGAAGCAGGCTCCTAGCAGAGGAGCCTGATGTGGGGCTCGATCCCATACCGCCGGGATCACGCCCTGAGCTGAAGGCAGGCGCTTAACCGCTGTGCCATCCAGGTGCCCCTGGAAAGCTTATTTTTATTACCTTGTGTGAGTACAGTTTCATGACCCTGCCCCCAACTACCCAAAAGGCATATAAGATTGTTACCTCTTACTGCATCCTACATGTAAATTATGAAACTGCCACTGATTGCTTCCAGATTAGCAGTTAGTATATTTCTATGTGGAACTATTAGAGTTAGACATTGTATAATCATTATTTTAAGCCCTTTCCAGGATGGAATGACATTATCATGGTTATTCCTCTCTTGCCTAAGTCTCTTATAAATTATCCATCCAGATGCATTCTTTTGGGAAAACAAGGTAGGAACTACAATATAAGTTTTCAAAAGGTTACCTTGTGTTTTAGTTGAAGTTGTTCATTAAAACCTCGCCCCCTTTAGAAACAAGGTATTAAGAAAATACAGATTGAATTCCAGACCAACTGTAAGAAATTCATTTGCCTGGGTACTTTGAGCTTGGAGAACACTCTTAGATAAAGGGTAAGTCCTGGACATATCCCGGGAAATGTCCCAGGCATTTTTGCATATGAATTATAAGAGAAAGGTAGTATTTTCCCAATTTTTATAGATGAGGAAACGAAGGCTCAGAGGGGTTAAGTACATCACTGAATTACATAGCTTGTAAGTAGTAGAGCGAAGTTTTGATTGTCAGCATGTTATATTCCAAAATATAAGAGGAGTCATAGTCTAGACAAACAGGGACTTTAAAGAATTCTCTATCTAGCCCCCATTCATATCTTCTAATTTTTTTGTTATTTTGATAGCAGGATGGTTTGAATGTCCACTCACCTGCTTAGAGAAACTGTATTTCCCCCTTTTGTCTAGTCCAGTAGTTCTCAAACTTTAGTGTGCATAAAAATTACTGTATTTAATTATAAAAATTACTGCAAAATTGTGTCACCATTTTAAAGGATTACCTAGAGTAATTTTGATATCAAGAGATTTTTACCTTAAACATGATCACGTTTAAAACCTAACAACCGAGTACTTTGGGACCACATTCTACTCTTTCCACTCTACGACAATGTTCCCTGATTTCCAACAAAGAGGTTCCAGTCCTTTTAGGAAAATATGGTAAAAAGGAACACACTGTGGGGAAGAGTATAGTTATCCTGTTTGTAGGACTTTACTTTCACCATTAAAGGAGTGTGACTAATGTACCTAAAACGTTTAAATTCTTTTTTGCAGTGAAGAAGATGACTTCTTAAGAGATGAAGTTAAGCACAGAAGTTTTCTCTAAGACAGTAGCTCTCAAACTTTAGAGAGTGTAAGAATCACCTAAAAAGCTTGCTTTAAGTGTATATTCTTGAATGGGAGTTCTGATTCTGGTAATGGAAAGTAGCTTATATCAGACTAAGCCTTCTCAGATAACAATAAACTCTAGAAAACACACACACACACACACACACACACACACACACACTTATTTGAAGGCACCAGAAAGTGACCTAAAGCAGGCAGAAACTGAGACTGAAGGCGGTGCTAGTCTTTAATGGACTCACAGGGTGAGAATCAAGTTTACGAGGCTATTCCAGTGAGCGTACTACCCAGACCCACACAGCACAGGGCAGATGGAAGACAAGCAGAAAAGCCTGGTGTTTTCAGCTTGAGGTATCAGAGGATGGAGTCAGAGGCTGCAAGAATATCTGGAAATAGAGGTAGGGAAATCCCCGAACAGAGGAAACCATGTGGGAGGATGAGAGTGGGAATGGGAAATGGGGGGACCCAAAATTTGGATTTAAATGCCTCTCAAATTGCAGGCTAACTCCTGAAATGCATGTGCACAGGAGGTAGTCCAAGGAGCTCAGCTGAAAACAGTACGTGGAAAAATGTGAAAGCCAAGCAGGAGAGCTTGGAGTCTGATCTTACCAAGTAAAATGGAGTGAGTGAACATCACCGAAAGAAAGCTTGCGTTGGAAAGAAAGGCAGTCACAGGACTAAAAGATTGGTCTCCAATATAAGGGGCAAATAAATACACCTAGCAATGTGTAAAACCAATGCTCCTCAAGTTCGAGGGAAATCAGCTAGGAAATTTAACTACCTGGTAGAACAAAAGTCCATACTCTTCAAAGAATAACAGACTCTAGCAGAATCCAGAATCTAAAGACTCTAACATGTATTATTAATAATGGCCAGATTATAATGAAAAATAACTAGGCATGTGAAGACATAGGAGACAGTTCCTAAGGTCAAAAGAGAAAGCAATTAATTGAAACAGACTTGCAAATGACCAAGATATTGGAATTAGCAGAAAAGTACATTTAAGGAGGCAAAGATATATAATAAAATATGTATACATTCAAAGATAAATTATGATATTGTCATAATAACTGAATAAATGGGGGAACACTATCAGGGAAATGGAAAATATTTTTAAAATCAAATGGGATTTTAAAACTAAAGAGTCACAATATATGAAATGGGAAAAACAATCACTGGATGAGTTGAAGAGAAAATTGGAGACAGCAGAACTTGAAAACAGATCAATAGAAATTATTCAACCTGAAAAGCAGAGAGAAAAATAATTAGAAACAAAAGCAGAGTACAGTGACCTGGGAGACAATATCAAGTGATCAAAAAACATAAAGCAAAGATTCATTTTCATGACTTTTTCAATCATTAAACAAGCAAAGGGGAATTTTCTGTTTTAAAAATATCTATCATTCAGTGAAGATTTTTATTGCTTCTGGCATGACCATCAGAATTTTCATCCCTGAATAAAGGTATTTCTTGCTATTAGATTGGCTATAGCATTCAAGAGGTCCGGTCATTCCACCAACAGCATGGCAAACACCTCACCAGCATGGTCAGTCCGTTACATGGCGGATACCTTGATTAAGCTTCAGCAACAAAACTTACACTTCTGGGCAAGATGTCTCAACGAAGCTTCTACCTGCTTCAGTAGCTAAATAAACACGGCTCATTATTGCTTGACTTGACTTCTGCTTCTGGCAGAAAATTCATCAGAACTTTTGATAAGTAGCTATAAAATATATATAATATATTTAATGCATTTATATTTTATATATATGTGTGTGTGTGTATATATATATATATATATATATATATACACACATATTAGCTTTTTTCCCTGGAGAATTGGGAAGAGTGTTGTAAAAGGAAGTCAAATCATCATTTTTGCCATCTTCCTTTAGTTGAATCTCATATTTTTTTTGAAATTTATGAAATTCTTCTTTTTTTTATAGTTTGTCTAGATCTACATTTTTGTACTGAAAGTGTGGCTGAAGATTTCTTTCCAGTACAATAAATATAGCCATAACTCCACAAGACCTGTCTGTACTTTGGCTAGTTGATATTTTCCAACATGTCTTCAAGAAGGAGAAAGAAGTTTCTCTCATACGTGATCATATTGGATAGGTTGGTTGCTATGGTAGTTGCTTCCCAGATATAATGATACCATTGAGTGTTTTTTGCAGGGTCTGCCATACTTGGTCAGAGAACTCAGTGGCAGTTCTATTCGAAGACTCATTGATTCGATGCCTGTTTAGCCAACATCTTTCATGCTGTTGAGGCTGAAAACATCCAACAGAAGTATCCATGCTTAATTTCACTAGGTACTGAGCTGTGTCCTGCTCAAACTTCTAGGCCTTTACATCCTGATGCATGTAGCAGTAGAAAATATCTCTCAGACATTTTATAGCCAAGCTCCTGGATCCTTCTCTTGTGATAATCAGTGTGACTATTTGCAAGGGTTAAAGCCCAAGTCCAAGAAGCACAATTTAGGCTGTGCTGGACCTTGGTATTCTGGTCATCATCACATATTCTACTGGGAAAGACACCTGTGGCTGGACTTTGAAGCAGCAGCCATGTTAACTTGACAATTCTGTAATAATATTCTGATTTATCCCACAGGGTTTAATGATCAGATCTTAGAAGATTAATGCTTTTAAAAGGTGAATAAACTGAGAGAGACCTTAAGAAATTGGATGAAGAGGACATGACTGCATCAGATGAACTTGCAATTTCAAATCATTAATTCTAATTATAGACATTACAAACTAAACTTATTGCTTGGTCTAGACTCTCTCTGCTCCAGGGCTTTCCACTTCACTTTGGCCAAGAGCCCCACAACCTTAACCATGGGCTCAGGCTGTGGCCTTGCCACTTGGTTCTTATTTATAGTTTCTGTTTGTTCATTTACTACAAGCATATTTTCCTTTATGTCCTTGAGCTCAGTTACAATAGCGGCTTTAAAATCCTTATCTGTTAATTTCAACATTGGGGTCATCCTACGGCTGGTATCCATAGATTATCTTTTTTCTCCGTAGTAATGTTGGATTGCATCTGTCGTAATGATTCATTGTAGAAACTCTGTGGGTTTCCAGCTAAGTTTTAGTTGTAACTGTGGCTTCTCTTTAAGAAAAAAACAAAACAAAACATAAAGGCCAGAAACTCCTCCTGTTCCACTACTTATTAGAACTTCCTCATCCAGTGTGAACTATGGCAACTTTTCAGTTGGCAACTCCAAGCACTGCCTAGCCTTCTGGAATCTCATCCTATTTATATGCTGCTTACATTAAGTCAAAAACTCAAGGATATGTTATGCATATTTCTGGAGCTCTTTTTCATCAGAGATCCTTCTTCTCTAGAACTGTTCCACACATTTCAGCTGCGTTGTCCTCCTCAAACTTCGAACTCTGTCTCAGCGTAGCAAAAACACTACATGCCGCTTGAAAGTCTGTCTCTGCATCTTTGTCGAAATCGTCCTTGCAGACAGAAAGCTGGGGTGATCAGAGAGCTCTCCTCATCTATTTCCCTTTTTCAGGATCACAGTTCTGAACTAGCTGTGGTCCAATGTCTGAAAATGTGTTTCACATGTTCTGTCTAGTTGTCTACTTGCAGCCAGTGAGAAAGCATGCTCAGCACGAGTTAGTCATGGCTAGAAGAGGGACAGGTGATCTATTTTTCTTAATTCCCACCAACCTTCAAACCAAGAGCTAGAGTTAGCAGAGTGATATTTGTATGGACATAAAACATAGAATTAGATTCGGGCTGACAATGTTTTCCTCCCAGGAAGCAGCTATAGAAAATGGTTACATAAGCCCCTGTGCCTAAATCCCTCACGGATCAATCACTGCTTCTAATTTACTAGGCAAAGATAACATCATCTGCCCAAAAAGTAAGGGGGTTTCTGTTATATAAAGCACACATTCAACTGGACTAAAAGAAGTCACTGACGAAGCACAAGCCCCCTTCTAAGACACAACAAAATAACCACAAAGTTATATTGAAGAGACTTTGGGAGAAACCAACCAGGATTTCAAACTTTGAAGTGAAATAACAGGAACTAAAGTGGGTCATAGATCAGATGGGGAGCTTTATTGGTCAAGATTCAATTAAAGAAGCTGAACCACTAGGAAATATAGATGATAGGTAGGTAGGTAGGTAGGTAGATAGACAGATGGGACAAAGTAGATAGACATAGATAGCTATACTGAGATGTATTTCACACACACACACACACACACACACACACACAGAGTGCTTTGTGGCAGGAATTTGATCTCAATTGTAGGAGCTGGTCCAGAAGTCTTTGTAAGGCTGTTGATTTTACCTGACATTAGAGCTTGGAGTTCACAGGGTAGGCAACTGGGAAGGGAAGATGGGTTTAAAGTGCAGGAGAGAAAGGACAAACTAGACCCCATAACATGACCTGAAACCCACAAGGATGAACTGAAAACTGTGTCAGTTCTCACTGCCTCTGGTCTTGATGGCATGAGTGTCCCACAGGAGAAACCAGTACCTGGCTTAGGAGTTGGGAAAGCTGAAGGAGGATCCAGGGGACGATGGAGGTGTTGTAGACGAACAGGGTGAGCTCGGCAGGTGAGTGACAATGTACGGGAGCTATCAAAAGAAAAAAAAAAGCCATGGTCATTTTTGCCCTTTAAATCTCGTACAAGAATGTCTCCTGTGGCCCACCCTAGCTGGAAACATACAGGAAAGAGAATTCTGGGAAATGTAGTTCAGCCCAGCCAGTTGCTACATTCAAAAACCACACAGGAGCACTTGGTTCCATTTCACCAGTGCAAATCTGCAGTTATTAAGTGGAGAGGCAATGGGAAACCACCAAGAGCAGAGCCAGTGAAGTGGCAGGAACATGAGTCCCATGAAGCTGGCAGTAGTTGATAGGACACCCTGCAAAATACTTGTACTTAACATGAATATAAAATAATAATTTAACTAGAAATCTCATGATGCTTTACAATTTAAAAAATATTTTACCTTAAAAAAAGTGGAAAGATCAATGTAATAGTCACCATTTAATCATCATTCAACTTAGTTACCAATATTTTATGAATCATTTAAACAATCTGTTTCTAGGGGTGCCTGGGTGGCTCAGTTGGTTAAGCAACTGACTCTTAATTTCAACTCAGGTCATGATCTCAGGGTCGTGAGATTGAGCCCTGTGTCAGGCTCCATGTTCTGTGCAAAGCTGGCTTGGGATTCTCTCTCTGCTCCCCCCACCCGTGTGTGTGTGTGTGTGTGTGCGCGTGTGTGTGTGCACATGTGCTTTCTCTCTCTCTCTAAAAAAAAAAAAATCTCTTTCTCTCTCTTTTTTTTTTTTGGATTAAAATATTTTAAATCAAATCCCAAACATGATACAATTTCACCTGTAAATAATTAAGTAAATATCTCTGTCACATGAAGTCATTCTTTTTTCTTTTTTTAAAAAAATTTTAATTGTAACCACAATTGTAATTGTAACCACAATTCCATCATCACACTAAAGGCCACAAATCATCTCACTCTTATGTCAGACAGTTGGTTCAGACTGTTGGCTAGGGTACCTCAATTTTCCTCTGTGGGGTCTCTCATACTCTAAATCAGAGGGCACAAACTATGGCCCACAGACTAAAACCAGTCTTTCGCCTATTTCTAGAAATACCTGATTTATTGGAACACAGCCACATTCATTTATTTACATGCTATCTATAGCTGCTTTCACACTACAATTGCAGAAATGAATAGTTACCACAGAGACTATAAAAGAGCACCTGGCTGGCTCAGTCAGTGGAGCCTATGACCCATGATCTTGGGGTTGTGAGTTCGAGCCCCATGTTGGGTGTAGAGATGACTCAAGAATAAAATCTTTTAAAAAACAAGCAAACAAACAAAACCCCAAAAAACACAAAAATCAGAAACTATACAGCCCACATAGCCAAAAATATTTACTATGGGGATCGTCACATAAAAAGGTTTTGGACCCCTGTTTTAGTTCACTGATCTTTAGATCATAGGCTGGCACATGAGAGGAGCCTTGTTCGTATCTGAATCAGATGCAGATAATGAAATACTGGATCTGATGGTATAGTTGTATCAAACTTTTAGTGGTCTTGGGAGGGAATTAAGTATCTTATGCATGTTGGAGAAATGTCAGTAATTATGGCCAGAGGGTGGATGAGAGTAAATACAGCCACAGATTCTTGGAAGAATCTCCCATCAAGAATTGTAGTCTAGGGGGCGCCTGGGTGGCGCAGTCGTTGAGCGTCTGCCTTCGGCTCAGGGCGTGATCCCGGTGTTGTGGGATCGAGCCCCACATCAGGCTCCTCCGCTGGGAGGCTGCTTCTTCCGCTCCCATTCCCCTGCTGTGTTCCCTCTCTCGCTGTCTGTCTGTCACATAAATAAATAAAAAAAATCTTAAAAAAAAAAAAAAAAGAATTGTAGTCTAGGGGAGCCTGAGTGGCTCAGTCATTAAGCATCTGCCTTCGGCTCAGGGCGTGATCCCAGAGTCCTGAGATTGAGCCCTGCATCGGGCTCCCTGCTCCGCTGGGAGCCTGCTTCTTCCTCTCCCTCTCTCCCTGCTTGTGTTCCCTCTCTCGCTGGCTGTCTCTCTCTCTGGCAAATAAATACCTTGTAATGACCAATAGAATGTGATGGAAGTGAACACTGTCCTGAAAAGAATCCAGTCTAACCTAATGGAGGATGAGAGACTGCATGGAGGGAAACTGAGACTCCACAGCTGACAGCCAGGAAAAACTGCCCGACATGTGAGTGAGGTCAGTGCGTAGCTTTTAACCCAGCTGATCAGCCAACTGCACGCAGTTGTGCAAGGGTGCGCGTGAAACCAGCAGAGAAACTGCCTAGCTCACCCACGGAATCACGGCAAATAACAAATCATTGCATCTTTAAGCCACTATATTTGGGGTGTTCTGCTAAATATAAAACATAAACAAAAAACTCTAGAAGCATTTAGATAGAACTAAGTTGTCTTTGAAGAAATAAAAATCATATTATTCCCAGATATATAATATTAAGTATCAGATGATAATAGGATGATAATCTACAGAATTTAGAGGAAAATAGTTATTGGTAAAATGTAAAATGTAGGGGCGCCTGGGTGGCTCAGTCAGTTAAGCGTCTACTTTCAGCTCAGGTCATGATCCCAGGGTCCTGGGATTGAGCCCCACATCGGGCTCCCTGCTCAGAGGAGAATCTGCTTCTCCCTCTGCCTCTGCCCCTCCCCCTGCTTCTGCACTCTCTCTAACAAATAAATAAATAAAATCTTCAAAACGTAAACATTTTTAAGTATGTATTATCCTAGAATCAATGAGATACAGCAAGTCTGGGAAAAGTAGGATCCAGATAGCTCTTACAATATCAGAAGTAAACATTTAAGGACCTCTTCTTTGGGGTCTTATTATTTGATGAAAATATATTCTCATTGTCCAAGAGGAACATACCTGCCCTTCTTAGGGACATATAAGGTAAAAAATAAACATGTATTCTTTAAGGATAAAGTACTATTGTGCATGCCAGCAAGCTTGAAAGTTAAAGAAAAAGAGTTCTGATTGTGAATATATTTTCTTACATGCTTATACAGTATGTAACATTCTAAAAGCTAATGATATTTTTGAAAGACGGTAATAAAATCTTACAGTTCTAATGGTTTTAATATTTTTCTTTTCTTTAGTGAACATTTAAGAACCTTTGTCTTAATTTAGTTTTTTAAAATGTTTCTAATACATCGGATACAGAAATGGTTAATATGAAAATTAATAAGGTTTAAAACTTGTTTCAGTCAACATTAAAGGTTTATTTGCAAACCCACTGAGTTTTTCTTAAACGAACATTGTATTAGAGACATATAAAAGCTTAATTAACCTGATGGTTTTGTGATAAACAATTAATTTGATTAGCTTCCTACTTTGATGGAATTTTATTAAGGTAATTCTAGATAATTTATTTCTAGACAGTCTCAAACAGTGCTATATTTTTTGTTTTGAGCAATTTTATATCATATTCCTATATAGCTCAGTGAGAACATTCCTCGTTTAACTAAAAATATAGACTATCAATTACTATTCTTAGCCGGCAAAAACATAAAAACCAGCAAACATTATATAAAACCAAAAAGGAATTATATCCGTCAGAACAGATTATGCAGTGGCAACAGCAACAAAAAATCTCAGTGGCTTAAAATATGTCCACCGTGGGGCGCCTGGGTGGCACAGCGGTTAAGCGTCTGCCTTCCGCTCAGGGCGTGATCCGGAGTCCTGGGATCGAACCCCACATCAGGCTCCTCTGCTATGAGCCTGCCTCTTCCTCTCCCACTCCCCCTGCTTGTGTTCCCTCTCTCGCTGGCTGTCTCTATCTCTGTCAAATAAATAAATAAAATCTTTAAAAAAAAAAATGTCCACCGTGATTCAGCAGGGGGTTCTGCTCACTGTGGCCCCCCGGGAACTCCAGGCTGTCCGAGTAGGCATCGTCTCTAACAGAGCCCAGCTCCGAACCAGAGGACAAGTAAGCACTAGGCCTCAAAGTGCCACATTTCACTCCTGCCCACAATTTGCAGAGCAGAACTAGACACATAGCCTCGCTGCACCACAAAGGGGCCAGGATGGACATTCCTGACACGTTCCCGGAAGTGTGGAAATACTTGGTGAACGGTATTAATGACTACAACAGACACTGCTTTCGTAGGCTTTGGAACAGAACTTCAGTTCAACAGAGGTGTTGTCATCTCTTTCAGAATCAGTTCTACTCCAACAGGGTCGGGGAATTAGTCTATAGTAGTAGTGACTCGACTGGCAGAACCCCAAGAGAGTGGCCCGGAAGATGGTAGTAAAAAAGTAGCTCGGACATATACATGGCGGACAAACCACGCAGTCACAAAACGGATCAATTTTGGCTCTTACTTTTCTCCTGGAATTAAAAACTGGGATAAAATTTCAGTCTATAGGGGATGAGCTTTTAAGACTCTGGCCTGGAGGTTAATTCACCAGATTGCTTAACCAGGACCTCGTTTCTCTAGGGTACGCAAACTCTGAAAGCTTACACAATGATCGCATAAGACAAATGCTTACACAAATGATTGCATTAGAGAGTTTCCTGGTGGCTCACTGTTATATTCCGTCCTGCTTCCTTAGGTTTTTTTATCCTCTGCTTCTGCCCTCCTGGCCTACCCATCCTGCCTCCCCAGGCTCCAGAGAATTTCTCCCTTGCCCAGATATGGCAGCCCAAACTCACATCCACGAAGCTGGAGGGAAGTGAGCTAGAGTGGATAGGGGTGGTCTGCAGAGATGGGCCCTGTGATCACTTACCAGCAGCAGGGCAGGCGGGCAGGGCAGGGCCAGTGAAAGACTCAGGGTCCACTACTGGCCCGCACAGCCCTTCTGTGCAAATTAGACAAAGATGCTCCCTGCTTCCTCCAGAATAGATGTAGTTCCATTTTCTAGGTGTAGAACATTCTTGTGACTCTGCAATGGGAAAGAAGGGTTACTAACAAGTGTAAGAGTCAATTGTTTATGCTCAAATTGGTAAGATCCAGTTAAGCACAGAGGTGCCTGAGTTCACTCTCAGCGGATGGATTACTCACTTCCAGCCTCCATTTCCTTATGTGTCAAATGGGAATGATAAGCTGTTGCCATGATAAAATATGTGTAAAACTTCTTCTCAGCTCCTTCAGGCCCCACAGTGGGAATTCAATAAAATAGTTTATCCCCCGTGCTGCAGCAGCTGGGGCCCATTGTCTGGAGGAGTGCTGCTGGGAGGACATACCACTGAAGTCCCTTCCAAATCTATTCCTCCAGGCACTCTACACCCACTGAAGTGCATCTTTCAGGGTCATTCTTGTGGAAACCACGACAGTCTCGTCATCCCCCCAGATGCCCTCATGCTACCCTTCTGCAGTCACCCCTTCTCACCCCCAGGCCCTGGTAAACACGGATCCGTTTTCCAGCCCTAGAATTTTACTTTTTCCAGAATTTCTTATAAATGGACAATCACATAATATATAGCCTTCAGAGTGTGGCTTCTTTTCCTTTTCCTTTTCTTTTTCATAATGTGTTTGAGATTTATCAATTTTGTTATATGTGTCAGTAGTTCATTCCTTTTTATTGCGGAGGAGTATTCCATTGTATGAATGCACCATAGCTCGTTTGTTCATTCATTCCCCGGTTGAAGAACATATGGGTTGTTTCCAGGTTTTTGTGCATGTGTATGTGTGGGCAATTAGGAATAAAGCTCCCAGAAGCATGCAAATACGGATTTGTGTGTGTGTGTGATTGGTCATTCGTGTTCATTTCTTTTAGATCACTAGGCATGGGATCGCATGCTGGCTCGTATTATAGGTTGATGTCTAAGTTTATAAGAAACTGCCAAGCTGTTTGCCAAAACAGCTGTACCACCTTGGATTCCCCCCAGCAGCATATGAGAATTCCATTTGCTCTGCAACCTCGCCAGCAACTCTTCAAACTCAATTCCTAATCTCTGCAATGGGAAGAATAAATAAAAGAATGTACTGACAATAACAGTGAATAATAGTGGTAAAATGCTTAGAAAATTATAAAGGCACCATGTAACTACATATAGATGTATGGTGGCATCTTTAAGGTAAACCATTGGGTGAAACAGGTTTAAGGGATACTTAAATTCACAGAAAATATAATTTGGCCAAACAAAGCCTACAACTTTTCTGAGGGGTTTGGTTTCTGATAATCATAACTATACATGTATATTAATGAATCAAGATAGAAATTATCTCTAATTTAATCACTCAGACTCAGTTATTGATAGCATTTGGGAGTAATCTTTTTTTTTTTTTCAAGATTTTATTTATTTGTTTGACAGAGAGAGAGACAGCCAGCAAGAGAGGGAACACAAGCAGGGGGAAAGGGAGAGGAAGAAGCAGGCTCCTAGTGGAGGAGCCCGACGTGGGGCTCAATCCCAGGACCCTGGGATCATGCCCTGAGCCGAAAGCAGACGCTTAATGACTGAGCCACCCAGGTGGCCCGGGAGTAATCTTTTAAGTCTTTTATTTTTATAAATATTTTTACTTATTAGTAACTAATTTACAAAGAATTTTATATCTTTATCTTTTCACTTTATATTAAATCATAAGCATTTTACAATGCTATTCCATGATCTTAAAGTGATGATTATAATATTCTGTAAAGTAGATGAGCCTCTATTTACTTAGCCATTCCTTTCTGGATATTATTTAATCATTCCTCTTAATTTTTTACTCTTATAAATAATGTTGTAACAATCATATCCATGCCTATAGACTTTTTTGTTGGTTTTGGTTTTTTAATAATTATTTCCTTAGGACAGATTCTTAAAAGTGGGATTAAAAGGTTAAAAGCTTTGAATATTTTAATGGCTCTTAATGCATATTTGTAGATTGCTTTCCAAAACACTGTATCAGTTTATGTTTGCTCCCAACAAAGCATGTTTCATCATTCCTTGGCAATTGCTTGATATTATCATTTCAAAACTCTTACAAGTAATTAAAATGGTACATTTATTTATTTTTTATTTATTTATTTTAAAGATTCTATTTATTTATTTGACAGAGAGACAGTAAGAGAGGGAACACAAGCAGGGGGAGTGGGAGAGGGAGAAGCAGGTTCCCCACCGAGCAGGGAGCCCGATGCGGAGCTCGATCCCAGGAACCTGGGATCACGACCTGAGCTGAAGGCAGATGCTTAACAACTGAGCCACCCAGGTGCCCCTAAAATGGTACTTTTAAATTTTATTTTATTTTATTTTTTTGAGAGAGAGAGAGGAAGAAAGAGAGAAAGAAAAAGAGGGACAGAGAGAGAATCTTAAGCAGGGGCTTGATCTCACCCAGGCGCCCCAGTACTTTTAAATTGTAACTTGTGTTTCATTGATTATTAGTGAGGTTGGATATTGTGGTAGGCAGCCTATAAGATGGTCTCCAGTGATCTCTGCCTTGTGTAATCCGCTCCTTGTAAGTGTTGACGGGGCTAACCCAACGGGAGAAGGGAAGCCCTTTAAACTTCCAGTCACACCCGCACACTGTGTTCTACCACACAGGGACGTAATTCTGCTACATTATCCTCGCCTGATATCCAGGTTCTGGCCGTTGAAGTTCTTTCTAGGACAACACTGGCAAAAATCCCCTTCTCAACACCTGCCCTACTTTCCATCACGCCCATTGGGCAAGTCTGGCTCTGGGGTATCCCATTCTCCCTGTCTTGCCCTGTCTGTTTCCTCCAATTGACAGAGGGCAGCTTAAAGTGATCACAAATCAAGTCTTTTTCTGGACTCTCTAGGGATATCCGTACCTACACGAAAGTGCTTTTTAACCAAAAAAATATTCAGCCAGTATGCAGTGTTGTTATTATACAGACTTATTTTAATTCATCCTAGTTCTTGCTACTGATTTGAATAAATCTCTTCTTTGTACCTCAGTCCTTCTGAAGGACTGGGAAAATCCTACTAGATTTTAATAAATATTATATACTTTCTTAAAGAACCTTAAATCATTTAAATAACAAATTGAAACCAGGCTATGAACATTACTTATTTGGAAGTTAAAGTTTTGAATTTCTTGTATGGAAGGGTTTATTGCAGTTGTTTTCTGTATAATCCAGTCCAATGGCACAGATTCTCATGACCTCATCACATCCCAGATACAGCAGAATTAAGTGTCACAGAGTTTATTTTTGCAGCTACAATCCCTGCTACTTGGAGTGAATGAGTCTTTCCCCAAATCATATCCCTAAGTTCAGAAGCTCATCTCATTCACTGATCTTTTTATTTTTTGTAGCATTATTTAAATTTAACAAATTGCTGCATGTGATTTATTTTGAATTTAATTACAGAGCCAAAATGCCACATATAATTATGGATGTAAGTAGCAGTCAATTCTTTACCCTGATGGCTTGAGAAAGGCTATAAAGTGTAGCATAGTCTTTCTACATAATCTCCTATGAGCCTTCTCTCCCTGCCATTGAATCAGTGCTGACAAATAAAGTATCAGAATAGCAACTAATAAGAGGTCATGCTTTTGTGCGGAGCCCACCCCCTCGCTCCTCATTCATGCGGATGCTAATGGGAGGCCATTTAACACAGCGCAGGAAAATTCATAAAATCAGCCTGCTTGGGAAGAACCTTTGATCAAAGATAGACAAATCACAGCACTCCAGGGGTTGGTTTAAAATAAGTAGTAATATGACATATTTTCCTTTGTTATGAGTTAAAGCTCTAAAGTACATTTTTATTCTCTGGGGGAAGAAACTCAGCAATCTGACCCAAAACAGGCCAATGTGAAGAAAACAACTACTTCATTGATGATAACTCTAGTTTTAATTCTATGCCATACAACTAGTGTGTTCTCAAATGGAACTTTGGGTCCCCCTTATTCTCTGGAATTTAGGCTGTACATGTAATTTTCTGGGGTCTTTCACGAATGAGAGGTCTGATTACATATACAGAGATTAGTTGACTAGCTGTGAGGCCTTGGACAGGTTATTTAACTTGTGAGTCTCAATTTTTCTATATGTATTTTGGAGATAATAATAGCCCCTAGGATTGACTGTTGTGTGGAAGAACTGAATGTGTGTAAAGCACTCAGCACAATGCCTGGTGCATAGCAATGGCCAGTAATGGCAGTTGTTAGTATTAACTTACATGTAGCTCTCCTCTACTGCTTTTCCGTACTTCAGATCCTACAGCCAGCAAATAATATCTGGTTAGGGACTGTGTCTGTGGCCAAAGTTTTGGTACTGGCAGCAACTTTGCCCCAGTGCTGTGAACTGTGGGGGACGCTGGTGCTGTCTAGTTCAAGCAACTCTAACAAACATATCATAGACAAGGCGGCTTAGATGACAAACCTTTCTCACAGTTCTGAAGGCTGGGGGGTCAAAGATCAAGGTGCCGGCAGATCTGCTGCCTGGTGAGACCTGCTTCCTGGTTCACAGGTGGCCATTTTCTCTGTGTAGCCTAACATGGCAGAGAAGAGAGAGAGAGGAAGCAAGTTCTTTGGGGACCCTTTTTATAAGGGCACAAATCCCACTCATGGGAACTCCACCCTCATGACCTAATTACCCCTCAAAGGCCCCACCTCCAAACACCATCCTGTCAGGGATTAGGCGTCAACATAGGAATCTGGGGAGGTCACAAACATTCACTCGGGAGCAGCAGCCCTATTTGGGGCCAACTCCTCTCTCCACCCCTGCCTGGATGATTTTCATAAAATGAGCAAACTTTCATAAAAGCCTAAATAAACCTTTCATACATTCAGGTATAGTTAAAATTTATTAGGCACATTTGCCAACTTTTGGAAACTAGGGAAGATATTATAAAACAAATCATAATTTTATACTTTAGTAATTGTCTCTATTCAGATTTTTCATGTATTTAACACACTTTTTAAAAGAAAACCTGGGATGTTCTTGGTTCTAAAGTGGCAGGATAAGTCTTAGAAGGCTATTCTAGAAGGAATAAAAATAGAAAGTGACAAAAAGGAAGAGAAAAAGAGAGATGAAGAAGAAAGAGAGCTGGAATTAGATGTTTATGTCCAACAGAGGCTCATATCCATTGATTTTATATTTTTATTTATTTATTTTTAAATATTTTATTTATTTATTTGAGAGAGAGACTGAGTGAGAGAAAGAGAACATGAGGGCACCTGGGTGGCTCAGTTGGTTAAACATCTGCCTTCGGCTCAGGTCATGATCCCAGGATCCTGGGATCGAGCCCCATGTCGGGCTCCGTGCTCAGTGGGAGTCTGCTTCTCTCTCTGCCCCTGCTCATGCTTTCTCTCTCACTTGCTCTCTTTCTCTCTCAAGTAAATAAATAAAATCTTAAAAAAAAAAGAGAGAGAGAGAGAGAGAGCTTGAGTGGGGGGAAGAGGCAGAGGCAGAGGGAGAAGCAGGCTCCTTGATGATCAGAGAATCCCATGCGGGGCTTGATCCCAGGACCCAGTGATCATGACCTGAGCTGAAGGCAGATGTTTAACCCGCTGAGCCACCCAGGTGCCCCACTGATTTTATTTTTTAAACACTTCATTGAGGTATAATTTCCACACCATAAAAATTTCCATTGTGAATGTACAATTCAATGGTTTTAGTTTATGTACAGAGTTGTGTAGCCAACAGAGCAAGCAGATTTTAGAACATTTCCATTAGCTTGGAAAGAAACCTCACGTCCATTAGCAGTCACTCCCCACTCCTCCCCCCAGCCCTACTCAATCACTAATCTACTTTCTGTCTCTACAGATGTGCCTATTCTGGACATTTCCTATGGATCAAATCATCCAACATGTGGTCTTTTGTGCCTGGCTTCTTTCACTTAGCATTATGTTTTTGAGATTTGCCCATGTTGGATCATGTATCAATTCTTCGTTCCTTCCGTTGGCTTTTTAAGGAATATTTTATAATTTTATTTTTATTTTCAGGTAAAAATGTCTGATTTTAAGTCTATACTGAGGAATGAAAGACATGAGATACAGTTACTTGTAAAAGAATAACTTATAAAATCTGCACTGTAATAAAGAACTTATCAAACGCAACACCCAAGGAACAAATAACCCAATCAAGAAACGGGCAGAAGACATGAACAGACATTTCTCCAAAGAAGACATCCAAATGGCCAACAGACACATGAAAAAGTGCTCAACATCACTCATCAGGCATCAGGGAAATACAAATCAAAACCACAATGAGATACCACCTCACACCAGTCAGAATGGCTAAAATTAACAAGTCAGGAAACAACAGATGTTGGAGAGGATGTGGAAAAAGGGAAACCCTCCTACACTGTTTGTTGATGGGAATGCAAGCTGGTGCAGCCACTCTGGAAAACAGTATGGAGATTCCTCAAAAAGTTGAAAATAGAGCTACCCTATGACCAGCAATTGCACTACTGGGTATTTACCCCAAAGATACAAATGTAGTGACTGGAAGGGGCACCTGCACCCCAATGTTTATAGCGGCAATGTCCACAATAGCGAAACTATGGAAAGAGCCCAGATGTCCATAGGCAGATGAATGGATAAAGAAGAGGTGGTATATATGTTTTAGAGCAATTTTAGGTTCACAGCAAAATTGAAGGGAAGGTACAGAGATTTCCTATACATCCCCTGTCCCTATGCATGCATAACCTTCCCCATTATCAACATCCCCCACCAGAGTGGTACATTTGTTACAAGTGATAAATGTACGTTGACACACCCTTGTCACCCAGAGTCCATAGTTTACATTAGAGTTCACTCTTCCTGTTACGGGTTTGGACAAATGTATAATGACATATATCTACCACTATAGTATCATACAAAACCGTTTCATTGCCCTAAAAATCCTTCATGCTCTGTCTACTCATTCCTCTCTCTCCACTAACTTCTGGTAACCACTGACCTTTTTATTTTTTACTTATTTATTTTTTAAGTAAACTCTACCCTCAATGTGGGGCTCAAACTCATGGCCCCGAGATCCAGAGTCATAAGCTCTACCAACTGAGCCAGCCAGGTACCCCCACACTGATCTTTTTATTATCTCTGTAGTTTTGCCTTTTCTGGATTTCCATATAATTAAAATCATACAGAATGTATCCTTTGGCTTCTTTCTTTCACTATATGCATTTAAGTTTCCTCCATGTCTTTTCGTGGCTATTCATTTCTTTTTGGTGCTGAATAATATTCCATTGTCTGGATGTACCACAGTGCATCTATGCAACATCTTGGTTGCTTCCAAGTTTCAGTAATTACAAATAAAGCTGCTTTACACATCCAGGTGCAGGTTTGTATGTGGCATGAATTTTCAACTCCTTAGGGTAAACACCAAGGACCTCAATTGCTGGAACATATGGTGAGAGTATTTAGTTTTATATTTAGTATCTTTAGTGGCACTGTATTCCTGCTGTTTGAATAAAGTGTCTGACGTTTTCATCTTTTAATTTTTTTAAATTTATTTTTCTTACAGTGAGAGCACACAAGCAGTGGGGGAAGGGCAGAGGCAGAGGGAGAGAAAGAATCCTTTTTTAAAAAGATTTATTCATTTATTTGAGAGAGAGAGAGAGAGAGAGAGAGAGAGAAAGAAAGTGTGCGAGGAGGGAGAGGGGCAAAGGGAGAGAAAATCAAGCAGACTTCCCTCTGAATGTGGAGCCCGACACAGGGCAACCCCGTGACCCCAAGATCATGACCTGAGCCCAAATCAAGAGTTGCTGATGCTCAACCAACTGAGCCTCCCAGGCGGCCCGGGAGAGAGAATCTGCAGCGGGCTCCACGCTCAGCACGGAGCCTGATGCGGGGCTCCATCTCACAGCCCTGATCTCATGACCCGACTAATTTTCTCTACAGGGCATCATACTCAATATATGACATAGAGCTGCCTGTAATTAAAAGTATTAGAAATTCTTTAAGCTGATAATCAAGAGTCAGACACTTAACTGACTGAGCCACCCAAGCGCCCCTGGCATTCTTGTTTTCCGCTGTGCCCTAAAAAGTACGCAGCTGGCCCTGCCAGGGACCCATTTACAGGGCAAGGAACTGAGCTGGTGCCTAGGAGCTACATCTTGGCTGGGAAGGAACATTATAGCCAAATAAGGGCCAAACTTGGAGGTTGCAGGTACCTAACTAATGGATGTGGGAAGCAAAACTTACGGGAGGGAAGCTGATGTGTGGACATGAACATACAGGGAGAACTGAGGACTATATCGAGATCTTGTCACATTTTGGTAGTTCTAAATGTTCAATGCTGGAATTGATCTAAAAAGGATCAATGAGCTGCTACTATGATTTTCAACTCCTTCCAGTGTTTCTTGCTTAACAACTTGGTTAGTAACCTTTACTCCATTATCCTGACTCAACAGTCCGGAGCGCCCAGAGGGCCAACCGATGAATCTCTAAGTGAGAGGTTTAAAACTATGGCCCAGGGTGCCTGGGTGGCTCAGTTGGTTAAGCATCTGCCTTCGGCTCAGGGCGTGATCCCGGCATTACGGGATCGAGCCCCACATCAGGCTCCTCCGCTAGGAGCCTGCTTCTTCCTCTCCCACTCCCCCTGCTTGTGTTCCCTCTCTCGCTGGCTGTCTCTATCTCTATCTCTGTCGAATAAATAAATAAATAAAATCTTTTAAAAAAAAAGAATATTAAAACTATAAACCAAAGCTGTGGGACTTCAAACCTCAATGCCCTCTGAGGAATATTATCTCACTTGAGTTTCAGGAGCAGTACAACATGAGCTTCAGATTCTTTGAGGGACACAGGGATAAATCATTCCCATTTTACAGATGAGGTAACTGAACATCAGAGTTAAGGGTACATTTCATGGTCAGTGTTAGTAAGTGACAAGTCTGATCTTAATCCAAATATTGATGCCTGGTTCAGTGGTATTTCTAACTGCCTGTTAACATCTATTTTGTTTCACTGTTAGTCATCACATATACTCTTATTAGTTCCTGAGAATCTTCCATTTGCCAGTTTATATACAATAGTATTTGATTCCCACACAATTCTTTGAGATGGTTGGCATTATACACATTTTAACGAGGAAGAAACTAGAATCAGAAAGGCTAAGTAACTTGCACAAGATCACAGAACCAGTAAATCTGTCTACCTCCGAAGTGCAAACGGTTTCTCGCCCGCCGCAGCTGGGTTTCGGTATAGAGCTAGATTAAAATGTGATAATTCAAAGGGCAAAGGAATCTGTTTCAAGCCCGTGATAATGTATAAAATTTTTCAACTGTTCAAGAATCAAACTTTCTCATTATAATTTTTTACTTACTTGAACACTAAATATAGATGATCAAACATTAAATAAATAAAAGCAATAAAGAAAGAAAATGACACGTTTTTTCTAAATTCAAGATTCAAGGTTTGGCATACATTGATCTATCACTCATCTAGACAGTTAGCTAGCTGGCTTCTAGCATTTTGGCAGCTAACATGCACATAGACAGGAAAAGTAATGGACCAATTCATTAAACTCGGTTATTTAGGAATAATTATCATTTATTTGTTTTATATCTTTACTTGTCACATATCCCTGACAGTTGGGATGGCAATTTCATGTATATACTTTACTAATTTTCTCTACAGGGCATCATACTCAATATATGACATAGAGCTGCCTGTAATTAAAAGTATTAGAAATTCTTTAAGCTGATAATGATTCTTCATATTCAAACCCTCATCAAAGTTACAGCTCAATAGTTTCACCCTTTTCTTTTCCTGTTATTGTTATGGTTTGTCTTAGTTTGTAAAAGGGAAGATCGTTTGAAGGATGATCAACTGTCCAGTTGCCCAGGACTGTGGGTTCCCTGGCGTGCAAGACTTAGGGTGCTAAAACCAGAACAGGAGGAAAATTTAAAACAGAAAGGTGCTACGTAATGGAGTAGTGGAATTTTTAAAATCTGGGTCTCTAATGTCATTTTTTGTCTCTATTTGTTATTTAGAATAAAATAATTTTCCATTTCATCTAAAAAGTGAGAATATTAGTGTCTATCTCACATCTTTTTTTAAAATTTGGTTACAGCTGACACACAATGTTATATTAGTTTCAGGTGTTTTTATAGTTTTTTAAAAAAATTAGATATATCTTATATTTTTTAAGGGAAATAGAGATTTCAACTAAAAACCTTATACAAAGTATTTCCCTAGCTCTGGCCTCTCTTACCTGATACACACTTCATATTAAAAAGTGAAACACTGGAATTGGGAATTCCTGGTGATTTATTGAGAATTTATTGAGAACCCTAGGCAGATTTTAAAAGTTTTTTGCAGGGTGTGTGATGGAGATCTAGTTGCATTTTCTTCAAGAAAGATGATTTTTGCCAGGACCATTTATTAAACTACTCTTTTCTCAGTGAATTGAGTTCACCCATTGATCACATGAACTTGCATCTAAGGCTGAACTTTCTGAAGGGTTCTCTGACTATCCTAGTTATGTGTCATTATCATATTGTTTTGATCACCGTAGCTTTACAGTAGGTTTTATATCTGGGACAACATTTTATTTTCTTCAAAAATCTTATGATGCTTTTATTATTCTGCATGTGTCTAGGCGTGTGTGTATACAGCTATATTTTTTAGCTCTCAGAAAATCCTACTGTCACCTTCCCATCCAGGACACAGGATGCCTTTACATTTATTCACATCTTGTTTACGTTCTTGAATACAGTGGTGGGATTTATCTCGATAGGTTCTTTCTTGCTCAAGTCATACCTGAGTATGTTTTAAGTCACTGTCCTGTGCACTGACATTATCTGAACGTAACTCTTTACGGCAGATATGCTAAATCTGTGCCGTCCGATAAGTAGCCACCAGCTATTGTGGCTGTCTAAATTTAAATTAGTTAAGATTAAGTAAAATTTAAAATTCAGTTCCAATTCTAGTTATTACTATGTTTTCTTTTTTTTTTTTTTTAAGATCTATTTATTTGGCAGAGAGAGAGAGAGCACAAGCAGGGAGAGGGACAGGCAGAGGGAGACGGAGAAAAAGTCTCCCCGCTGAGCAGGGAGCCTGATGTGGGGCTCGATCCCAGGACTCTGGGATCATGACCTGAGCCGAAGGCAGACGCCTAACCAACTGAGCAACCCAGGTGCCCCTATTACTATGTTTTCTTTAAAAGTTTGTATCTAGCTACTTCCCCAATTTAATTATTCTTATTAATTCTTATTATTTATAATAGAATATCACTGATTTTCTAGGTATATTATCAAATTATCTGCAGGTATTTAGGAAGGTATTTGGACAACTTTGAGGTGTGGGGAGAGCACTGCTTATATAAGTTAGAAAACATCAAAAGCTGTAAGTGATGGGTCTGGCTACGTAGGATTTTAAAATTGCCACATAATAATAGCAGCTGGCATACACTGAGAACTGTTTTTAAGAAGTTTATACAGATGGGGGGCCTGGGGGCTTAGTTGGTTAAGTGTCTGACTCTTGGTTTGGGCTCACCTCATGATCTCAGGGCCGTGAGATTGAGCCCCACGTTGGGTTCTGTGCTCAGTGTGGAGTCTGCTTAAGGTTCTTTGCCTCTCTTTCTGCCCTCTGCCCCCGCTCTCTCTCTCAAATAAATAAATAAGTAAATACAATCTTTACAAGAAGTTTATACATAGAAATGCTTAGCATATGCTAGCTAAAAGTTGGTTCTATTACTTTTAGCAACTATTAGGGTCAGCTAGCAGTCTTTGTCCTAGGTACTTCGGGAATTTTCAGTCAAGAAAGCAGGAGTCTTAGGATTGAAGGCAAGCAAAGATGGAATGTAAGAAGAGCTAAGAACAGCCAGGAAAAGGAAAGGGAGCCCTTGATCCCCAGGACAGTGAACATATAAAAACCACGGTTTGGGTGAATATGGCTTTTGATGGCTAAAGAGGAAAACAAACGGTATAGAAAGCAGTGGGACCAGAAATTAACCAAACTTATCAGCTAACTCCATTTTAAGGACAATTTAAGAGATATACAAGGCAAAATCTCCCTTTTTTAACCTGATATAAAGGCACCAGGTTACTTTAACTTTATGGGGGCAACTACGTGTGGTTGTGTGTCAGTGAGGGGGTAAAAAGAGCACCGTCATTTCTTTTCCAGTCAAGTGATCAAACAGCCATTATCTTGAATTTCATGCAGACTTTGGCCAAGCTATATCATCTCTTAATTGATATAAGGCAACTTGAGACTACCATCCATCCTGACAAATTCTTCTTGGCCTACCTGGGGACCTAGAACATTCCATTACTCATGCGAGACAGCCAAAGTGCAGTGTTTTAAACTGGTTTTCACAAGGCACCTGGGTAGCTCAGTCAGTTAAGTGTCTGCCTTCAGCTCAGGTCATGATCCCAGGGTCCTGGGATCAAGCCCCATATCAGTCTCACTGCTCAGCGGGGAGTCTGCTTCTTTCTCTGCCCCTCCCCCCTGCTCGTTCTCTCCCTCTCCACTCTCTCTCTCAAAAATGAATAAAAATAAAATCTTAAAAGAAAAAACAAATCAGTTTTCACTGTCATGCCAAGTGTCCTGCTAAAGCTAGTAACAGAAACTTGATATGACCACAGTGAAAAATCAATCAATTTAATAATTGGTCCCTGAATTCCTCATTATTCCACCCTGCAATACCTAGAGAATTTGGTACCTAGCATCAAAACACGTGAACCATCCCGAAATATCTGCATCTTAGGCAAAAAACCATCACCCCCCTTACTAGTAAGTTGCGTTGGTGTCCTGCAGGTAACAGTCCCCTCCACCAGGGGTCTCTAGCTCACCGACATTATCTGAATCTAACTCTTCCCTGGGATATGCTGCAACCGTGCTAATACAATACAATAGCCACCAGCCACGTGTGGCTATCTAACTCCAAATTAGTTCAGATTATGTAAAATTTAAAATTCACTTCCTCAGTTGCACCAACCACACCGTAAGTGCTCAATAGCCACATGTGGCTAGTGGTCCTCACAGTGGACAGATGGTTCAGGTATCCGACAGAGCAGAAAATTCTAGTGGGCAGTGCTCGACTAAATCCTGCACGTTTAAATCATCAGCGTAGAAATACTAGCTCAGGATCACACTGTTCAAGGGCGGAGGCAGCACCTCCCCTGCCGGGCCCAGCTGAGTCTTGAGTAGCGTGTTTGAATCCTCCCGTGTCTAGAGGGGTGTCCTGGGCGGGTGATGAAAACGTTCTTTGTGATCACGTTCAGCCAACTCTCCTCTCAAAGCCAGCATGTTATATCATTTTAATAATTCATAGATATCATTTCACTTTTTCTATTATTGGGAAAATCAGGGCCGGAAGATTGTAAGAAAGAGATACGTGGTTAAAAAAAAAGAAATCAGAAGACCTTAAGTTTATCCCCAATTCTGCCCTTAAAAAGCTGAGAGACCTAGACAGTCGATGAACTTCTCTGGGCCTGCACTTGCTCCTGGATAAAATGAGTGGGGCGACCAGATAGATGTTCCCTAAGGCCCAAGACACTGGAAGTGCAGCAGGACTATAACGTGTGCTCCCGATAAGTAAAACGCATCTCTGACCCATGCAAGAGGTTCCAGTACACCTGGAGCATGTGTGCAGCTTCTGCCTCACGTCACAGGTAAGCTCTAGCGTCACCGAATGGTGTGGTTTCCGAACAGTTTCGGTAAATAGAATTAATAATCGTTCAGACTGTATTAGAATATAGTCGCTAGTTTTAGTATAAATATCTTTTTCCCTTTTAAGAGAAGATTATGACCTTAAGAGATAAAACTAATTCCATTGTTTATTGCTAATGTGTCATGAGTACATTACTCAAGTGAGGATATTTCAAAATAATACCGTGGCTTTATTCCAAGGATTTCAATGATAGCTTTGATCTAATTCTGTGATCATTAAAAATAAAAACAAAACCTCCCTGGCTGGCTCCCGGAATCATTCCTCTCTGGAAGATACCACTCCTGGACGTGGATATCACTCTTCTAACAGAAACATAGACATGGGCTATATTCTCTGTTCACACACACTCACGTTCCGAATAAACGGTTTCAAAAATCTTTTTTTCCTTATTTTAAGGAAAAAGATGAGCTTCTTTCCAGGGTTTATGTTCCCACTTCTCTCAAACTCTAAATGGCAATACTGTTTGTACCTGGAGTTTCTCCAGCAGGTAGCAATTCATCCTTCGGTGAGTGGGCCGAATCCATGCCCCTTGGCAAGTATCACTGTTTATCGTGTCCGTAATCCATAGCGGGCTGAAGATGGGGGAAATAAATGACAAGATGAGTTTTAAGGAGAGAAAATTACGAGCAGGAGGAAGCAAATGATTAAAATGGAAATGGTGGTCAGGAGCCTCCATTGTTTCCCCCAGGTGCTTTGTTGACAGGAGGAAAAAAAAAAAACTTTTCTATCAAACTCCACCTGAATTCTTTCAACTACAATGATGCAAAGAAAATGCACGCTAATTATGAGCAGGAACATTATCTATTAATATGTTAATGAAGCAGGTTTGCTAATGGTGAAAGACTTGAATTTTAATAAAATTTTAAGAGCTTCTTGATTACGTGTTTGTTAGTCGATATGATCATTTAAAATTATCTCTAGGTGGCTTTACATGGAATAAAACCTACATTAGAACTGTATTCTAAACAGGCCTTAATGAAGCAGGTGAGGATACCATCTGTGACATAAACACTGTCAGCCAGAAATTCACTTCAAAAGAAATGTAAACTAGTTAACAGGAAACATGTTATCATATCTGCCAGTAACAGCTTTCAATGTAGGTAATTTATTTATGCATTTGCTTGCTAATTTTTTCAAACATATTTGCTTATGAAAATAATGTTCGATTGAATTAATGGATACTGCCTTTCAATATTGGGGGGATTTTTTCATTAAAAAAAAACAAAACCCCCTCTAGTGTCCTGTTTTGACAACATCCCATACATAGATGAAAACTTTTATCTGCCTAAACCCACACATTGTTTGAGAAAAGATGGAAAGAATCACCAAAAGCCCCCAAGTCAAAGCAGAATTAGCATAGACGCTTCACTGATAAGCTCCCATGAATGGGAAAGATTGTGTTACCCGCTCTCCAAGATGATTTTGGCATCCAAGTAACTGGTAACCCCTATCCACCTCTCTCGAAGGAGGGTGAAGGCGCACGGCTTCATCCTGCACTTTGCATATTAGAAGCACAAGGTCTTGATTAGTGTTTGAACCTACATTACAACCCAGGGCTTCTGAAGAAAGCGCAGGTGCCCAGGAGGCTGAGCGGAGCCCCAGGTGTACAACAGGGTGAATTCGGCCTGCAGTCTCGGAGGGGTGTGTGCAGTGGGCTGGGTTGTGTCACTGGGGGGATTGGGGGCCGGGTGCGGTAGGGGCCTGTGTCTTCTCCTCTGCAGGTGAGGCAGTGATGAAGGTGTTAGGGAGGGAAAGCAGGAGTGAATCCTAGAAACCAGGGAAGGGCAGCTAAGCCCCATCTTGAGTGTATGAAGTGCCCGTATGTCTAATGGGCTGAGCATGAAGGAAAGTGAAGGAGGTAGGTGGGTGGGAGGAGGAAGAGGAGGGATGGATAGCTCCCGCCACGTCACTCTGAGTTTTGAAGAGAGGCTGCGAGGAGAGGTTATGACAGGAAATCACTTGAGAAGAAGTAACCGCATCTGAGAAACCAGGGGTGCTTCTTTTCGAGCAGAATTTCTTCAGTTAAGGTGAGGATGGTTCATCAGGACTTTTAATTTCCCAGGAACTGAAATACTATTTATGTGACAGTGTCAATAAAACATACTTCTGTGGCAGTCATTAGAAATCGCTAATACTCTCTTTCATTCTTTAGTGTTTCTAATGAGATTTTTTAAGGTCTTTTTTTTTAAGGTTGTTAAGAAACAATTCCAGAAGGTAATTGCCATTTAAATGGCTTCTAATTGGGCCCTGGGTGAGTTTCTTTGAGGGCATGCTGCCCTCTAGGGGTTGAAGCACACAGCGGAGGGGAGGATTTCAGAGGGGCGAGGGCCCCGTGTGAGGGAAGGAAGAGCTTTCCTAGAGGAGTTTGATTTTTCATAAAAATGATGCAGTGTTTTTTGCATTTCAGCACTAGAAAAAATTTATTTCATAGAAAGTTTCACCTATTCTAAAGGCCTTAAATAAAGCAGCGTCGGATTCAATATATTCCTGGGGTTTTTCCTTTATTTCTTTTTCTTTTTTTTCAAGATTTAGTAAGATGTTTTTAAGATTCAGTATTTGGAAGGGTGTTGGTGGGGGCGAAGAGAAAATGTGTAGGAATTTTTAAACCACAGTCGTCCCCGTATTCCTAATTACCCAGTGCAAAATTCTCCTACCCTTTATTGGTGGCGAATTTCCGTAGTCCCTTCCACAGGCGGCCACAGGTAACTCTCAATGTTACGGAGCTGTTAGGATCCACAGTCAATGAACAGCAGAACCTCTCTTTGAACCCAGCTTTCCTCATTCCAAAATCAGTGTGCTTTCCTTTTTGCCACCAGCAAAATACAACTGGCTATCACTTTGCATATATATGTATGCAAATACATATGTGGGTGTATATATACACACACACATATATATGATTTTATCTATTTATATGAGAGAGAGAGAAATTATGTGAGAGACAGAGAGAGCACAAGCAGGGGGAGGAGCAGAGCGAGAAGCAGGCTCCTCACTGAGCAGGGAGCCCGACGTGGGGCTTGATCCCAGGATCCTGGGATGACCTGAGCTGAAGGCAGATGCTTAACAAACTGAGCCACCCAGGTGCCCCTATATATATATTTTTTAAGATTCGATTTATTTATTTCTTTGTTTGTTTGTTTGTTTAAGAGAGGGAGAGGGAGAGAATGCCAAACAGGCCCCATGCCCAGCAAGGAGCGTGAGCAGGGGCTTGACTCACCAGCCTGAGATCATGACCTGAGCGGAAATCAAGAGTCAGACACTTAACCAAACTTCCCCACTCAGGTGCTCCCATCACTTTGCTCTTAAACAACTTGTTAACTCTTTCCTTTTTACACAAGAATCATGGCTTTAGTGTTGTTGTTGGTGTTGTTGTTGTTGTTTTAATAAATGAAAGGACTGACAGATAAATATACCACAACCATACATTTTATCATTTGGTGACACATTTATCCCAAACCTCAGTTTTGCCTAGAAAGAAAAACCCATTATGAAAAATGAGTATTGGGGCTCCTGGGTGGCTCAGTCGTTAAGCATCTGCCTTCAGCTCAGGGCGTGATCCCCACGTTCTGGGATGGAGCCCCACATCAAGCTCCTTTGCTAGGAGCCTGCTTCTTCCTCTCCCACTCCCCCTGCTTGTGTTCCCTCTCTCGCTGGCTGTCTCTCTCTCTCTCTGTCAAATAAATAAATAAAATCTTAAAAAAAAAAAAAAAAAGAAAAGAAAAATGAGTATTGTGGTAGAGGCCAAGGGCCAGAGAGAAAATCCAGGTCCTAAAGATTCAGGGAGTGGCCAGAAACTTATAATAACAATAGAAAAGAAAACTGCAGGCACAGAGTAGACTACACCAAAAAAGGGCATAAAAGAGTTAAATAGTAAAATTCTAGCATCCTGCAGCCGATATGCTTCCTACAGCCCAGAAGCGCCAATCAGAGAATTGTAGACCTTTCTAGGTGGGATCAGTGCCCCCTCCTCCGAAGGTGCTCCCGGCTCGGACACTTGTCTCCTTTCCCCCTGCCTCCCCGCCCCCATCGCACTCTAAACAACATCAGCAACGGAAAGGTCAGGGCGGGCTGTAAAACCCGGCTCGCCGCTGCAGACGCTGTGTCGGCGGAGAGGGAGCCTGGGGAGTGGAAAGCCACTGCCCCGGGAAGCGGAATTCTCCGAGGAGTGAACAGCTGCAGCTGGCATTGCACACTCGGCGTGCCGCACAGACACACGCGCATAAGTCATAGCATCACAGACTCTCATTTCGAAAAGGATGGTTCCAATTGGTGTTCTAAGCCAGCTATCTGAAATGCGCAAATCCTTGTCTGAACCTCCGTAGTCGAATGCTCTCCATTTGAGCAATTCCTTGCCTAAATTACATTCACTTAAATCTGCCTTTATCTTGAAATCCATTAGTCCCCGCTCTGGCTGGTGCCGGTAGATTTAATAGCAAACAATAACAGTAAGATAGATCTTTCCTAAGGCCTGGCTCCCAATACATAATAACAAGGAGAAACCCTAGGTCCTCCCCGCCCCTCTAGTTCCACCATCTCTTACTAACACACGGTACAGAGGGCACACATACCGGCGCCGTTGCTTTTCCGATGATGGCGTTGATGTTATCAGTGATTGTCCCTCTTTTTTTCACAGTTTCTGAAAACGTCTCTTAAAGTGGAAAAAACGATGCTGACAAATCTCTGAACAAGAGCAATCCAACCTTGTAGGGTCACCTTCTTTTTGCAAAAGGAACCGCTAGAGGAAGAAAAAAAAAAGTCTCAGTTATTTAATGCTTGAAGTTGCCTTGGAAAGTGGTCTGACACACCCTCTTCTCTTTGGAATCAGAGCTGCTTTTAAACAAAGTAGGTATATTACTTCAAAAAGAAGACATAGCAACAGAATGTTTTTAAAAAAGTAGGTATAAATCGATCTGCTAGCGTGTGTGTGTGTGTGTGTGTGTGTGTGTGTGTGTGTAAACAGAGAGTGAGTTGGATCTCTCAGGTGTTCACTTTCCCGTGTGCCTAACCTAATACATTCTGCTGCAATTTCAGGCCAGTTCCAGTCCAGACTGCAGCCAAAATGGACCACAGCTCCTCATACCTTCACACCCTCCTCCCCATCTCTTCTTCCTTTGTAGGTCTTTGAGGAACTTTCTTTTCCTATAGGAAGTTTCCCTTAGCCTTTGGAGATTTCATTCTCAAATCTTTTATAAATTGAGCTATCTTTTTCTGGGAAATAGGGCTTCAGAAAAATGGAGATGTAATATTCATCGCCTCTATCTAATGATGAAATTAAAGAGGGAGATCCTGAAGTTTATAAAGGGGTAGAATTTTTATTTTTTCTTAACACTGGATTTCTTCTGGCTCATCTTCTTCTGTCAAGTGTAGTCATCCCCGTCCTTATTGTAAACCAGTAAAGATCAGGGCACTCACTGTTACTGATGAGCATATTAACTTGTTCGGGTATAAAGAACTAAATGACCCAGAGTAAACTTACTGAGAAGAAATTTCCCAAGAAAAGGCTAGATTTCCTCTTGTCACTTCCCCTGAAGATGGGTTTGGTTCTAATTCAGGGCCAGGAATGAAGGTTTATGAACTCCCCAAACCCAGGCCCATCCCCAGTCATCCCAGTGGAAAAAGTGTTAGAAGCCTGATGCTCTTCTCAAACCAGTCTCTCAGCTCAGGACCCTCTGGGAATGTTCAAACCCAGTCCACCCAGGCCTGGTCGAACACTGTTGCTTCACGCATGCATACACATTTCACATCCATTTCCTTTTTTATATTATGTTAGTCACCATACAGTACATCCCTGGTTTCTGATGTAAAGTTCGATGATTCATTAGTTGCGTATAACACCCAGTGCACCATGCAATACGTGCCCTCCTTACTACCCATCACCAGTCTATCCCATTCCCCCACCCCCCTCCCCTCTGTAGCCCTCAGTTTGTTTCTCATAGTCCATAGTCTCTCATGTTTCATTCCCCCTTCTGACTGCCCTCCCTTTCTTTATCCCTTTCTTCCCCTACCGATCTTCCTAGTTCTTATGTTCCATAGATGAGAGAAAGCATATGATAATTGTCTTTCTCTGCTTGACTTATTTCACTTAGCATTATCTCCTCCAGTGCCATCCATGTTGTAGCAAATGTTGAGAACTCGTTCTTTCTGATAGCAGAGTAATATTCCATTGTATATATGGACCACAACTTCTTAATCCAGTCATCTATTGAAGGGCATCTCGGTTCCTTCCACGATTTAGCTATTGTGGACAATGCTGCTATGATCATTGGGGTGCATATGGCCCTTCTCTTCACTACGTCTGTATCTTTGGGGTAAATACCCAGTAGTGCAATGGCTGGGTCATAGGGTAGCTCAATTTTTAACTTTTAAAGGGACCTCCACACTGTTTTCCAGAGTGGCTGTACCAACTTGCATTCCCACCAACAATGTAGGAGGGATCCCCTTTCTCCACATCCTCTCCAGCAATTGTTGTTTCTTGCCTTGTCAATTTTTGCCATTCTAACTGGCATAAGGTGGTATCTTAGTGTGGTCACATCCATTTCCTGAAGGACTCATGTCTCGACCACTGTACTAGGTGCTGATAAGACAGAGGTGAACAATTTATACAGTCCTTGTCCTCGTGGCAGGTGACAGAAGTAAATAGGCCATTACAGGAGCGTAGTTAGACCACACTGTGGTGGGGAAACAGGAGTGCTGGGCAAACATTGAGCTGATCCCCTGATGCTGAGCTAGGCTCAGGGGACTGTCAGGAAAAACCTCTCTGAGGAGGACATGTTTGAATCAAGGTCTGAAAGATCCTTTGAAGAGGGAACAAGTGTGAAGAACTAGAAAGACTTTGATGCCTTTAAAGAACTGGGGGAGGTTCACTGTAACTGACTGTACTGTGTGTGGAGGGGAGGGGAGATTCGGTGAGTGTGGGGCATTGAGAGGAAAGCGTGGTTCAAATCAAGAAATGAGACTGAATAGTTATGTCCCACATAGGGAAGTTTGGGCACGAGTCTGTGAGTAGTGGGTAGCCACTGCAGGTGGTAAGCAGATGAGCAATGTGATCAGACATGTGTCATATAACATCCCTGTGAGTACCGCATGGAGAAAAGTAAACATAGAAGCAAGGAGGAGACTGCAGTAACCCAGCCAAGAGAAGACAGTGGCCCATGACTGGCCCAGAGTCTCCGGGAATCATTATGTCTTCCCTCTTTCATCCCCTGATGAAGATAAATCTCTGTAGGGTGCGTCAATTTGTTACTGATGTTACTAGTGTTTCTTATTATATGTATTGTATGATGTTTTGACATCTTGGGGCCTTGTGGACAGGGGAAGGACAGCCCTTGCCGGGTTTTGCTAATTCCTTGAGATAGCAACTTGCCTCCCAGCACACCTTTCACAAGCAAACTAACCAATCCAGAGCCTGTGTCAAAAACCACCTCCTCTCTCTCACTTTTGTACTGCTGGAGGCAATATTCCTTTGCCCTCCTCACCCTGGGGCCAGGTACTGGGCAACTAGGGACCACCCCTACAGCCCAGAGCCTACTGAAATCAGTCCAACTATCCAACCCTATGCCCCATCGGCTGCTTTTCCTGCCTTACTCATTCCTTCCACACAAACCATAAAGAAAGGTTTTTGCTTGTGTTTCTCCTTGATCCTTCTGCCTCCTGCCTGACCCTGGCGCTTCCCCACATGGCCCTGCGTGGTGGGGCATGCCCTCTCCTCTTCAGACCAGTGAGTCATGAATCACCTTTTCAATGGCAAATGTCTCCTGATCTGTTGTCTGAATAAAGACAAAATCCTGGGTATGTTTTAAAACAAGTTGTATCTCACCTAGGTGAGCCCTGTGATAAGAAAGTCTTGAGAATCCATGACTAGTTATCTTTAGACCTAAAGAAGGTCTTCATTACTGCTCTTACGTGCTACCCTACTACGTCATCCACCATAGTTTTACCAGTCTTGGAGGAGAGTTCATGGTCTTTTGTGAATCTTAAATATAGATAGTATTAGATTTAACAATTTGGAGGTCATTGGTGGCCTTGATGCAAAGAGTTTCAGTAGAATGCTGGAGCAAATGCTGATAAGAGTAAGTTTAAAGGAGACTGGGGGTGGGGTACCTGGGTGGCTCAGTCAGTTAAGCATCTGCCTTCGGCTCAGGTCATGATCCTAGGGTCCTGGGATGGAGCCCCCTCCCGATGCCCCAAGTTGGGATCCCTGCTCAGCGGGGATTCTGCTTCTCCCTCTGCCCTTCCCCCTGCTCGTGCTCTCTCTCTTTCTCTCTCAAATAAATAAATCTTTTTTTTTTTTTAAAAAAGGAGACTGGGGTAGGGTATCTCCTTTGACCATGAAAGAATTAGCAGCAACAGGAATCACCCTTCAACTACAAACAAACAACTATATGCTTGATAAAATAGATGAAACAATGGTTTTCAGACATTGGACAAAGGCAGCACAGGACTGTGATCACTGAGAGAAGGGAAACAAATGGGATGAGCTTTATGATCTCCCAGCTTACTCTTTAGAGCCAGTTTTCAGGCCATACTGTCGGGAAGAGGAACCCAAAGAACCTAACACTCCTACTGAATTGAAGAGATTAAGATCAAAGTTTGAGAATATCAAGATAGCTAGAACTTAGAAGGCAACATACTGAAAAGCAGGTGCTTCACAGAGAAAAGCTCTGAAGATATCCAGAGGAGTCTTCTTGAGTCTTTGGCTAAGTATGGATCTACACATAAATGTGAGAAACTCCCCAAGGCTGGGAAAGGAACAAGTGCTGGAGACCGCACAGTGCTGGAAGGTACGCATGTTTCCACCAACCAAAATGAAGAGATCCCATCATACATTGGTTGAAGTCCT
Organism: Ursus maritimus; assembly: GCF_017311325.1. Classification (NCBI taxonomy): domain Eukaryota; kingdom Metazoa; phylum Chordata; class Mammalia; order Carnivora; family Ursidae; genus Ursus; species Ursus maritimus. Next base: position 12,742,382 of record NW_024426230.1, read on the forward strand.
CAGAAGGATCATGCCTTAGTGATGGAACTAAATTAGTCCAAAATAAAGCCTGTTCTGGACCCACTCTAAGAAAGCTTAAAATCAAGTCTGAAAGGGATTAAAATTATCCACAAGTACCTTGATTGGACACCAGAAAAAATTTCAACAATCTTTAATGGAATACAACACAATACAGTAACAAGTAAATCAAAATTCACAATTCTTTATCCAGTTGAAAATTACCAGGCCTTTAAAGAATCAGTGAAATATGATGTACAATCAGATTAAAAGGCGATCAATAGAAACAGAACCAGAAATGACAGAAAATCATGGAATTCATAAACAAGGACCTTAAAATGAGTATTATAAATCTTATAAACATGATCAAAGGTATCAAGAGAAACATAAACTCGATTTGGAGAGAAATGGAAGATATATATTTTTAAAAGACCCAAATAAAATTTTTAGAAATAAAAAGTACAATACTGAAAAGATAAGTGAACTTTAAGACACTGCAAAAGAAACTAAACAACGCATCATAATCAAATTGTTAAAACCCAGTGATAATGGAAAAAATCTTTAAAGCAGCCTGGGGAAACAACACATGTTACAAAAAGAGAAATAAAGATAAAGAACGACAGCAGACTTCACACCAGAAGCCCCACAGGCCAGAAGACAAACAGCACAACATCTTTAAAGTGCTGAAAGAAACAAAAACATATCAATCCAGAATCCTATGCCGAGTGAAAATATTTTTCAAAAATAAAAGCAAAATAGGGGTGCCTGGGTGGCTCAGTCATTAAGCGTCTGCCTTGGGCTCAGGGTGTGATCCCAGGGTCTTGGGATCGAGCCCCGCATCGGGTTCCCTGCTCCGCTGGGAGCCTGCTTCTTCCTCTCCCACTCCCCCTGCTTGTGTTCCCTCTCTCGCTGGCTGTCTCTCTCTCTGTCAAATAAATAAATAAAATCTTAAAAAAATAAAATGAAAGCAAAATAAAAAGATTTTAAGACTGGGGCACCTGGGTGGCTCAGTTGGTTAAAGCATCCGTCTCCTTTTTTTTTTTTTTTTTTTTAAGATTTATTTATTTGACAGATAGAGACAGCCAGCGAGAGAGGGAACACAAGCAGGGGGAGTGGGAGAGGAAGAAGCAGGCTCCCAGCGGAGGAGCCCGATGTGGGACTCGATCCCAGAACGCCAGGATCACGCCCTGAGCCAAAGGCAGACGCCTAACGACTATGCTACCCAGGCGCCACTCCATCTCTTGATTTCAGCTCAGGTCATGATCTCAGGGTATTGAGATCAAGCCCAGTGTCAGGCTCTGTGCTCAGCAGGGAGACTGCTTGAGATTCTCTCTCCCTCTCCCTTTGCCCCCCTCTCCCCATGTGCACGTGTGCGTGTGCACGTGGACTCTCTCACTCTCTTTCAAATAAATTAATTTAAAAATTAAGACTGCTGTTAAACTGTGCTCACAAGACCCCACCACTGTGGCAAGTGAGGTTGACTCTGCTGCTCAGCATAGTTTTCTCACAAGACTTTTAGGATCAAGCAATTCCTGGCCAAGAAACAAAAGCAGAATCATCCCATTCCCTAATGGATTTGGATGAAAACTGGTAAGAAAATCAGGTACAACTCTAAGAGGAAACCCTGGAGAAGAACCAGCTTGGGTCTCTGAGGAATAGCCCATGAGATGAGACACATATTTATGCTGTATTCAGGTCACTAGTATTTTACTATATCAAGCGGAAAACATCACCACTCTCTGAACAGTTGGACAAGTTTTACTGGGAAAATAATTTTTTTCTTTGTTTCTGTGCTTTCCTACTAGTACGTTGGTTCAGTAATAATGATGTGAGAACTTCTGTTTGAAAGAAAATTTTAAGACCAACAAAAGCTGAGAAAGTTTATGGCAGGAATCCTATGTCAAAAGAAATAATAAAGGATTCTTGGATCTACACAATGAAGAATGACAGAAATGGTAAATATGTGCACAAATATGAAAGTTTTTCTTATTTAAAAAAACAACCTTTTTTGGGGCGCCTGGGTGGCTCAGTCAGTTAAGCGTCTGCCTTCAGCTCAGGTCATGATCCCACGGTCCTGGGATCGAGCCCCACATCGGGTTCCTTGCTCACCAGGGAGCCTGCTTCTCCCTCTGCCTGCTTCTGCCTGTCACTCCCCCTGCTTGTGCTCACTCTCTCTGGCAAATAAATAAATAAAATCTTTAAAAAAAAAAACCAACCTTTTTAAAAGATTTATTTATTTATTTATTTATTTATTTATTTATTTATGTATTTATGTATTTTGAGAGAGAGGGAGAGAGTGAGCACAAAGGGGGGGAGCAGCAGAGGGAGAGGGAGAAGCAGACTCCCTGCTGAGCAAGGAACCTGATGTGGGGCTTGATGCCAGGACTCAAGCTGAAGGCAGTTGCTTAACTGACTGAGCCACCCAGGTGCCCCTAAAAAACTCTTTAAAACATAATTCATTATCTAGAGCAAAACTAACAACAATGCATTGCAGGATTTATGGCATACAGAGAAGTAAAACATATGAAAACAACAGCACCAAGGAAGAAGAATTTGGAAATATACTGTTGTAAGGTTCTTAAATTATATGTGATACGGTATAATATTTTTCAAAACTGAACTGTGATAAATTAAAGATGTAGACTACAGTCCCTAGAAAAACCATTAATTTATAAAACTCATAATCCAATAGTGGAGATAAAATGGAATCATAAAAAAAAAGCCTTCATTTAATGCAAGGAAAGCAGGATAAAAGGTATATGTGGACATTTTGGGGGTGATGGAAATGTTCTGTATCTTAATTGTGGTTGTTGTCATATGACTACTTACATTTTTCAAAATTCAACAAACTGGTGTATTTTATTGTAGGTAAATTCTACCTCAATGAAGATGATAACAAGAGAGAATGGGAGGAGAGAAATCGAACACCGTGAGTATAGGCAAGTATTTAAAGAGTTTTGCCAAAAGGGGATAATCGTTGGCAAGGGAAGAGGATCAAGAGAAAATAGTTTTATATTTAAAATGGGGAGATAGCAGCATGTTTATATGCTGGTGGGAATGATGCAGTTGAGAGGGAAAAATTGATAATGTAGGAGCAAAAGAGCAAAGTTGCTGGAGTGATATCCTTGAGGTAGACTGGAGCAGAGACCATTCATCTATGGTAACAGGTGGGAAGACAGAGAACATAAGCAAGCACCTGCTCTTAAGGCTGTGTTGTGGTAGAAATCTACAGGGTCTCTCTTCTGGTTATTTCAGTTTTCACAGTGAAATAGGAAGCTGAGTGTCAGAATGGGGTAGAGGGAGAGATGGGAGGTTGATGAGAAACAACATGGTATGAAACAGTCAAGGAGGATACTGGGAGAGTGAATGGTCTAGAGATACCTAGCATGATGGCCTAGAAACACTAAGGACTCATTTCAAGCTAGTGGCCATAAAGTGAGGCCAGTCAGTGTGCTTCTGTGTGTTTCTCCGGCCATATTGTGATGGCCGCAGGGGCAGAGCAGATGGAGCGTTGGATTCAACAGGTGTTATAGTTTTGCCTTGAGTACAATGAAGTGAGAGGGGTCAGGAGGCTGAGGCTATGTTCAAGTGAGTGATGATAATGCTTGTTGAGGAATTTAAGTAGGGTAAGGAGGAAAGTGAGGGCATCAAAGGACTGGGGCATAATGAAGTGTGGAAGGACCAATGGATAAGAATCAGAAGCCTTGAAGATGTACATTCCACGTCAGTCAACAATCCGTATTTAGGAATTTGTCCTTAAGAAATATTGATGCAGGGGCGCCTGGGTGGCTTAGTCGCTAAGCGTCTGTCTTCGGCTCAGGGCGTGATCCCGGCGTTATGGGATCGAGCCCCACATCGGGCTCCTCCGCTATGAGCCTGCTTCTTCCTCTCCCACTTCCCCTGCTTGTGTTCCCTCTCTCACTGGATGTGTGTTTCTCTCTCTGTCAAATAAATAAATAAACTCTTAAAAAAAAAAGAAATATTGATGCAGATGCACCTGTAAGAATGTTCCTTTCAGTATTTTATGTAACAGTGAAATTTATACTACATAATACAGCTCTATAAATACTTATCAGTTGAGAGTTGGTTAAATAAATCATGGTCCTAGATTAAAAACGGGTTTTGTGTGGTTGTGTGATTATCTGTCAGGTCATAGACAAGGCTATCCCGGGGCTTTAGCTGGAAGCTGGAGTGATGAATTTATTCTCTGGCATTCCAAATTACTGTTGTTTGTCCTTCCATTGCTCTAATACCCATATGATGATATAACTAGACTCCCTAGAATAATAAATAACAAAGTAAACGAGAATGCAATTAGTCCTTGCAGTGGTTTTTATCACCTACGGATTAGTCATGAGATTAGTCTCCACAGAACTAGCCCTCAAATTCAGGGGTAAACACGGTGCCCTTTCTCATTCCTGATGATCACTGCTCATGGAGTGTTCTGGTGCCCTCCTACCTGCCTGTAAAGTTGGGTGTTGACCACTCTCCCAAACGTCACCAAGAGCCTGTTGTATAGGTGCTGTTCAAAGAAATGGGAAAAGAGCTAGCTCCTCTTTTCTGGAGACTGTAGCATAAAATGGATAGTATAGGTAGTGTATATTTTATAGTATGAAATGTCACAATGTGGCATTACTTCTGGAAATGTAAAGGAAGAATAATAAATAATATCTGTAAGCGTGCATATTTGGTCATACACCAGACACTTGAGAACACAAATGTGGCAGATTGTTTCACTATTCAAAATGTCCACTGCCCCTCCCTCCCTGTTCATAGTAAGCTTGAACATGAGACTGCTTTAGAGACTTCAATGTGGGAAGTGATATATGCCCATTTCACTCAGAAGCTTTAACAGCCATTGTATGATTCTGCCATGTTCTCTTTCTCCTCTGAAATGTATTATATGGGGGAGTAGTCCTTCTGCTTAGGTCTCAGAAGGAAAACAGAGCAGGGCTGCAGGGACATGTAACATATGTGTGAGAAACAATACTTTGTAATTAAGCCACTGAGGTGTTGGGGTTACAGGTTTTGTGAAACTTAGTCCAAGCTGATTGCTATGACAAACTAAACAAATTGAACACTACACTGGATGTATGTAAAAGCTTTAAGTACCTCCTATAGAAGGGAGTAAGGACTGCATTTATTCAGTGCTAACTATCACACGCTCTTCATGCATTTAATACTCACATTAACCATATGTGATACACGGTATTATCTGTAGATGACGATCGAAGGAACCAGGGCTAATAGTAATTGCACACAATTAGTGTGACACCCAACATTCAATTGTTTCTTCCCAAATCCAAGATCAATTAATTTCCCAAGTCCATATTCTTTCCACTCTCTCACACTGCCTTCTGCGTGAAGGAATTCCGAGTTTAGTTGCAGCTTTGGATAGGATGGACCTAGGTGAATTCTTTATTTGTATTCCAACCAGTGAAGGAAAACTTTGTAGACAAGGCAGGAGTTCTACAATTGGAACCGTTTGCAGAAAGAAAAAGAGCTAATGACTTAAAGAGAAGGACATTTCCTAGCAAAACAGTCTAAAACCATGTTCCAAGGCAGAAGTGTGCTGGCTAGATGATGAAACCCAAAAGACTGCTTGGAGGGGCCCTGAGAAGACCAAGCTTAAGCGTGTCTGTTGTGGGGAGTGAGGCAGTCTTGCTGAAGACCTCCTAGAAACAGGATGAATGGGAAAGGAGGACCTTGTTAAAGCGACCATAGATAGGTATGTTCACAGGGTTAAGGGTCAATTCAAAGAGAATTGATTTGGATTTTTTTTGGTAAATATTTTGGCCTTTGTCTTTCTTACATGCAATGATGATCTCTTATCACGTCTGTGCAGAACTATGGAGTCATTAGTTGCTAAGAAGTTAAAGTTCTCATCTTCTTTGGAGCCTGAATCCCCACACTTAAGCTCCTCAGCCTCCCTCTCTGGTCTACAAATCTATGTGATGGCTGAGGCATCACATAGTGACAAGGATGGGAAAAGTTCGTATCAAACAGTTGGCAAAGGTACCTCTTCAGAGAGACTGAAAGCAACTGAACATTCTAAAATCAATTGAGAATAAATCATTCCTCTGCCGTCTAAGGTTTCACACACATGGGTTTTAGCCGGTGAGCTTTCAAAAGTCCATGATTTACCGCAAGCTGGTGAATTACAGCTTCCCTGGAAACAATATTGCCCTGTTTGAACTGATGCCAACTTTGAAACAAACAGTCAGCATCTTCTAAGTCCTTTTGTCCCGTGTCATAGTCTGGTTTTTACCTTGCTAAGGGCAGAAATGGTTGTGGTTCCCAATGCATGACTCTTGATGGAGGAACAATGTGAGGCTGCAATGAAGAAGAAACTGAAGGATAAAGGGGACTTGTTCTTTCCAAATATATATAATCTCTGTCATTTCTCTTTGTGGTTATAATTTGCAATGATACAAATGAGATTCCCCCCCCCTTGCACGTTTAATCATTTACTTGAGTCTCCTGCTCTTTACACCACAGTATTAGCAAGAGATCAAGCGTCATATGAAAATAACTATATTTAAAAGCACAGCTTATTTATACATTTCTGTATTTTCCATATTACCTTACAAAGAAAATACATTAATTTTAGAGTGAGAAAGCCAATATCCTCCCAGTCTTTCTCATTAAGAGAAAAGAACTGAATATTCCCCAAATCTGCTTCATGCCCACTTATATATGTATCACAAGCATGTTTGGAATACTTAGCTACTTAAAATGTAAAGGTTAGTAAGACAGTTGTGGAATCAGGTTGTTCATTTGTTGGGCATACCTAAAGTGTTTGAGTACATATCCACGTTCCTCTCAATCAGTGACAAGTTAGGTGAAGAAAAGAGAACATTCTTGTAATGTTTCCAGGACAACAAAATTCGGGGAGCTCTATTTTATTCATTTAGGTCCCTCTGGTCCCCCACACACCCAAATTGATAAGATGATTATCTTAAGGTAATGTTTTATCTACCAATATAGAAAATAAGGAAATCCTACGCCATCTCTATGTTTTCACTTTATACGTAACATTCCCTGCAGTGAATTACAAGCACAGTTGAACACTTGGTCAGACAAATGACTGAAGCCATCAGTGTGATTAGGCAGTAAAAACAGCTTCCCAGGAGAAGCAGTTACTTCTTTACTAACCATACCAGGTTTCTTTTGTCTTTTCCTGGTATGCTGTGTTTCTTGCTCTGTATTTCAATTTTATTGTAAAAAAACAAAACACAACAAAACAAAAAACCCTCTCTTGTCGTTGCACTAATACTTCTCTGACAATTTCAGACCCTGACATATGATGATTCAGGTTGCCTCTAGTTGAGAATTTACCTCCCAAGTTTAATGTAAATGTAAGCTGATAACTTCTTTAAGAGGGAGAGCTGCTTGCTCAACGCACTATCCTTCAATAAATCTGGAGGAGGAAGGGTAACAGACATCTCAGGTGAGACATTCAAGAGCTCTTTTAATGGATTGTTTGGCACTTTTGTCTCTAGTTTAATTTGCAGACAGCCTCCATTCCCCTCTGAGTGAATTCTGCCAAGTACGCTATCCAGCCCCTAGGAAAGAAGGAAGGGGGGGGGCAGTTGGTATTGGAAGGAAAGAAAAGGGACAGTCCAATTCAGAGCTTTTAGCTAGGAAATCCATTTGAAAACCTGTTGACTCATAAAGGACCACCCAGTCAGAATACAGAAGGAAATTAAGCATGACCAAGGTCCCCTCAAATGTTCCTCCCGTAACACTCTACTCACAGAGGCTATAGTGAAACTATAGTCGCTTTTGAAATTACATGACCTCAATAAGACCTAGAGATTTTTATTGGCCCATAGGGCAGGGTATTGAAGAGAAAATGTTCTTTGACCTATAAAATATGACGATGTTACTTTTCTGGATAAACAATAAAAACTTTCCGCTGAACATGGTTGGAAAAAATAAGAACCCCCATGTTTTTGAAATTTGGGGATATGTGTGTGACTAATCGATTCTTCCTGGTTAAATCACCACTCTGTGGGTCAGCATTGAAGGCGATACTGTTTGTTTCTTTGGTGAGCTTATAGACTGAGTAGCATGAATGGTGGGTAGAAAGGAGAAAGGGGAATGTCATATACCTTTAGTTACTAGTCTGGATTGGGGGTTTGGTAGTGAGTTGAACGATGCAGAATTGGAATTCTAATAATAATTAAGGAACCATTTAGTAAATCCCCTCCCACATATGACTTGGAAAATGATGAGTGACCTGGAGCAATAAAATTTCTCATGCAGATCTTGAATAGTAAACAATGCAGTCACATCCATAGAAATAATCCTGGGGGAGGGAGACTACTTTCTCACCATCTCAAAAGCTCCTCTGACTCTCTGTTGTTCATGTTTACAGATTACCTGCCTAGGCTGGTTAACTGAAACACGCAGGACAGATCAACTTGGTTAACAAACTATTTAACCGTGCTAAGCCCAAAATTATCCTGCCTGAACATTTTATGCCTAAGTCTAAAATGGTTTAATGTTGTAGTGTGTGTGTGTGTGTGTGTGTGTGTGTGTGTGTGTGTCAGAGGCAAGTTAATTGTGTGTGTAAAAGGCAAGGGAACAAGAAACATCTAAACACCATTGTTAGAAGGGAAGGTGTAGGTTAACCTGGGCTCAAATAACTTCCTTCTAACCCATCAGTAGCACATTATCTAAGATTCTAAAGTGCTAAATTGGTCAGATAAGAGACTTGCTAAGATGTAAGATCCTTTGAACAATGAGGAAAGAAAATTGAAGTGAAAATTGCAATCTCCACCCACAAGAGACTTAAGTGAGATGAAGTGAAAAGTGTTTACAATGAAAGAAAAGAGGGAAAATGTGAAGAGGATGATATTTAATAATAAAGATAACACTGGAGACCCAGGAAGGAGGAAGATGACTGGGGAAAGGGCCAGCAAAGCCAAAGCCATAAAGCTCCACGGGGGCCTGGGCCTGGGGGTTGGGAAAGCTTAGGGGAGCTTATCAGAGTCAGCAGTGACTTTGCCAAATGCCCAGTGGACAATTGGTGTCAAGACAGCAGCAGCAGATGTTTTTCTGGAAGAAGAATGGTGGAATGATAGTCACGGGAAAATATTGTGCCCTGCACCAAGAGGAGTGTTTCACTGACAGCTGGACAAGATGCACACAAACAGACACAGGGCAACACAGAGCCTGTGCGCTCAAGCCGGATGTTTGGTACAGGAGGAGAGAGGGAGGGGGCAAGGAAAAAACAGACACAGAAAGATGCTAAAGAACATGTCTCTTAGAGAAGCATCTGGAAGGTAACCAGGACTACCATCTGGGAGAAATAAAACATGAAGAATGGGAAACTGTTCCCACCATGCAGTGCAATAGGTAGGATCTGGAGCTAGAATGCCTGCGTTCAGTCCCTCTCTGTCACCTCCTAGCTGTGTAACCCTGGACAGGTTACTTATAACCTCTTTGGCCTTTAGTTTCCTCATCTGTAAAGTGGGACTAGCAGTACCATCTCATGGGTTTGTTGTGAAAACTGAATGAGTTTATCGAGTAAAAGAACTTAATATTGCCTGGGATCCAGGAAACATAAATAAATGTTAGAAACTACTGTGATATCATGTGAGCAGCTTCTGTGAGTGGCCCTGAGGTATCCATAAGACTGGTTTATGGGGGGCACCTCGGTGGCTCAGTCGGTTAAGCATCTCCCTTTAGCTCAGATCATGATCTCAGGGTCCTGGGATAGAGCCCCACATTAGGCTCTCTGCTCAGCGGGGAGTCTGCTTCTCCCTCTCCCTTTGTGCTCTCTCTCCCTCTCTTGCTTTCTCTCCATAAGTAAATAAAATCTTTAAATAAAAAAAGACTAGTTTATGAGGGGTTGGATAGTATATACATTGTCACATCAAAATTACAATCGTCCTCTTTAAGGGCAGTTTGCAGGGTGGCTACGTGTGGGTTAAACAAAGGATGATGATAACATTTTAGGAGGTTTACAACTGCTTTCGACAATTCACTTACTCCCACCCATTGAGCCTCAGTTTCTATCTGTAAAATGGGGGTATGATATATACAATATGTAAGGTTTCTGTGAGATGAACTGTGAAAGTGTCTAGAACAATGCCTGGTACACAGTAAGTTTCAAAACAGACAGTGAATCCCCTTTGTGATGTTGGGATGGGTGGCAGGTTTAAAATACTCTCATCTAGGGAGGGAGATCCTAACTGCTCTCCCAGCTGCCCATAGAGAGGCCTTGGATTTAGCTTCTCTTGTCAATGCCTAGAAGAACTGATCTTTCAGGTCACACAGAAAACTGACATTCATTTTTCACAGCTTGTCTCAGGTGTGAACAGAAGAAAAATGACAGCCTGAGTCTCTAAAATGGGTCAGTGGTGATGGGAATATATTTTTAACTCTTCCTGCAGTTTTTCCTCTCTAAAAGAAGGGGCTTAAAGAAAAGGAGCAAGAGGAAGCAGGGAACAGTTTCTACATCATGGGTCCTGATGCTAATGTCACAGGAAATTTCTGCCCCCCTCCTGCCCAGGATACCAGCTGGCTTGCTGGTGGGCATCCTGCCATGGCTTTGACCACCTCACTGGGAAGCAGGTCTTTCTTATCGTGGTTGGACCTCCCGATGAATTTGGCTGAGGACATGCTCTCCCAGAGCCTCCTGGGAAGAGGGTCTCTTCATGATTCAGACCCTTCAGTAGAGTCCTCATATTCAATAGGCTCTCTCCACTTTGCACACACCAAGACCTACTTCCTCTGTAACTCCAGGAAAAGAAAAGGCAAGAAACTGAACAGGTGGTGATTTTGCACTTTCTCCCGAATACTCAGGTCTTTGCCACCACCAATAGCCGAAGACAAAGCTACAGATCTTTACCTCCATTCTTGGAGAAAACACTCCTTCTGGAGGAAGAGCATGGAAGAGCCAAGTACCCAGCCAGCTAACCACAGGGGCATGTCCGAGCCAGGGCCGTCTTCAGAAATCCTTTCCTCCTTTTCTTTCCCATCTGCTCTGCCAGGGCTAACTGGGAAGCCCCCAGGGCGGTTTCCAATATATGTCTTACAATGTCCAGGCTCCCTCCCCAGCAATCATTTATTAGAAAGAGGTTTTATGATACAAATTTGATAATCTCCCATGCACACTGGCACTGTTCTAATTGAAGTTGTAAGCCCATAAAATTCAAGCCTTTTGTCTTCCTGAAGGCCACAAGGTTTAAAAAGGTTTAAAAAGATACTATTGTCCTCTCTAACACCCACGACATTGTCACCAGGGACTGATTAAACAGAGTCCTGAATTGAAACAGTGCGGATTTTGTCTAGGTCCTTTTCAGGCCTGACAATGCCCTTTTCAGTTCCCAAGACAAAAGGAGGTTTAAGGATCGAGATTCTTCTGAGATAACCGCATCCATATGGAAGGCAAGGTGGCCAGCAGCTGAGACCCAAACACCCCACTCCCTTCCCCCTCCGTCCCCTCTCTCTCCCCACCCCCCAAAATTCCAGGTGATAACACTGCTTTGGCCACCCTACCTCCTGGGGGGGGGAGCGCGGAAGAAAAGAGCGTCTCAAACTGGCCCAGTGCCTACTCCCCACAGGCCTCACTGAGCCCTTGCTCCCTTCCCTGGATCTGACGCCTGAACCGACTCTCCTCAAGCACGTCCCCTTGCAGTGGGCACCAGGGAGGCAGGGCAGCCCTTCTCTGGGAGGGTAAACACGTGCATAGGAAACTCTACAGCTGCGAATACCGAGGCAAAGGGTAGTTACAAATTCCAAGGGTGGAACCCTAGATCTCTAAACTTCAAGGGCATCGGAACCTCGGGTGAAATGAGACCCACCAGCAGATCCCACACCTATGTTGGCCTACCCAGGCTCTCCAAAGCGGTCTTCCCTCAGCTGGCAGCCCCGAGGAAGGTCATTTCCCCACCACTCTTTGATTTCTTCAATGGGCTACCTCCCTCCCCATTCCACTTCAGCCAGGTGTAGAGCTAAGAAGAGGGAGGAAATCACAGATGCCAAGCGAGGCACTCGCAGGCTTAATTGGGATTTATAAATTCTCCGGGTGCTCGGGTGCTCCTCGGGTCCAGAAAAGGACAGCTTGCGACCAGGCCTGAGCTGCTCCAACGCAGTATGCTCTGCCCCCAGCCCAGCTGGCACGTCCCCAGAGAGTCCTTGTGGGGAAGCTTGTTATGTCCTATCTGGCCAACTGGGTTGACTTTTGCTGTCTGAAATACCAGCAGCTTCGGGAGCCCAGAGGGGCTTCCAAGTCACCTCCCGCCACCTCCCACCGACAGGGATCCCAGGGTTTCCTTGGCTTCTTCCCCCGCACCTCCCTCCCTCCACCCCTTCCCCCAATATCTTCCTAAAGCTGCGTCGGGACTGGGACCTGCCCTTCCACCCAACCCCGGGTGGGGAGAGTGGACTGGCGCCCAGTACTCCGGTCCGGGAGTTCCAGCTACGTTCCAGACAGGCGCTCAGGGGACCCAACCCTACACATTTTATTCTCGCACCACAAGGAGGAAAAATATTCTATTTCTTTAAAAATAAGTTGCTTCCCATACAAATAGCTATTTAAAAATATACAAATAAGGTTTAAGCAATAAAATCTAGCTCCGCGGCTGGAGGTCGAGGGAAGAGGAGAGAGGGAAATGCTGGCTAAATTTCCCCGCTCAGCGGCTGGTGAGGGCGGGGCAGGGGACCCCTGCGCCGAAGGAGGTGGGGCCCGCAGAGAGGTGGGACCGGGGGAACACTCCGGACCTCAGCTTCCAGCCCTGCTTCGGCCACAGAGTCACTCCAAAGTCCGGGGTAGCCCCAGGTGCCCGCGCCCCGCAACGGCCTCACCAGTTCCAAGAGACCAGGGCTGGGGGCGCTAAGTGCTGGTAGGCGGGGAAGAGGCCGAGAGCCGAGCAAGGCCCGAAGGCGGCGTATCCTGGCAGAGGGCAGGCGGCGGCCGGGGACGCACCGCTCTTGTCCTGGGCGGAGGCCGTGCTCAGGTCGCCGCTGCCGCAAGGCTGCCCGTCGCGCACCAGCACGGGGACCACCACGCGGCGCAGCAGGCCCGGTGCGGCGTGCAGCTCCGCAGCGGTTGCCAGGTCAGGCGACTCCGCCGCCCCCGGCGTGCCGGGTGCGCGCGCGCGCTTCAGCTTGTAGCGATGGTTCTGGAACCAGATTTTGACCTGTGTGGGCGTGAGGCGAAGCAGGCGCGCCAACTGCTCGCGCTCGGGCGCGGACAGGTAGCGCTGCTGCCGAAAGCGTCGCTCCAACTCCAGCGTTTGAGCCTTGGAGAACAGCACCCGGCGCTTCTTCCTCTTTTCAGCGTCTGAGCCGGGAGACACCGGCCGAGTGGACGGCCGCTGAGACGAGTCGGACGGGTTGGTCTCCGGGCTGCTCTCGTCCGAGGCTGGGGGCGGCAAAGGAGACACGGCCTGATGAGAACGCCGGCTCCGCCGCGCGCCGGCTGCTTCTCGCGCGCGCGCGTGGAGCCACTGGCCGGAGGGCGCCGCCACTCGCCCGCGGCTTTAGGTCTGAGACCATTTCCTTCCCTGGGCCCACATCTGGACACCCACCTCTCCAAATTCAGTGACCTCATTTATACCACAACCTGAGACCGCGCCTCCTAAGAGACTCACCAGGGCCCTCTTAAAACAAGTCCACACTGGTCGCTGCGCTAGCAGACGAATTTACCGCAAGCTGGGTCACCAACCCAGGCCACCTCCAGGTCTACTGCAATAGTTTGCCAGGTTTGCAAAGCCTTGGAGAGCTAAGTTCGCCACTGCTGCCCATCTCAGACCGAGGCCTGAGAACGTAGCCGTGTTTTCAGACATTTAAGGGTCGTTTCTTAAATATTTAAATATTGTGACCTCTAGAAACAGAAACCCAGATCCCGGGCGTCAGTGCCAGGCTCAAGGATCTGCTCTCAGGATGTGCTGACTCGGGCGCGAATAGCGTAGGGTTTGAGGATGACAGAGCCTCTGGTGCAAGACTGGTTTCGACTTCCCAGTCTCACATGGGTTGGGCGCGTGGTTCTGCTCCCCTCTCCCCATTCCCGCAGTGGTCCTCCGCTTACTCACAGGGGTAGTGGCTGCGCTCGGATTCCAACCAGGTGGCGCAGGGGCCGGGCCCGGGAGCGCGTAGCTCCGGCTCCCGCCTCCGCAGGTGCTGTGCGTCCTGCTCGGGTAAATCCAGGAGGCTGCGCACGGTGAAGCTGAGGCGTCCAGAGGTGGCCATGGCCGAGGAGGGGAAGGAGGCGGGGGCGGAGCAGGCTGGAAACCGAGGGGCGGCCGGGGACGCCGCTGCTACCGGCGGGCGCCAGAGGCGCACGCCATGCACTGGCTGCCGGGATATTAGCGCGCTTACAGCCGAATCTCTGTTTATATAAACAGCTCTTCCCACCCGGGATGCTTTGAAAGCCGAGGTCCGGGTCTCCAGGGTGTTAAGTACCTGAATGAGTGCTGGACCAAAGACCGAGCGAGCCCGGAAGGTGCCACCTCCGCCCACCCCCGCCCCGCCCCGTCCAGTCCCCCTCCCCTCGGCGCCCCATTACCTCCCAGAGGCGGCAGGAAGCAGCTCTACGGCATTAGCGATTCTGTCTGATTAGCCCAAAGTGGGGACAGATAATGGGGATTGTTACCAATGAATAACATCTTGGGTGGCGAGCGGTGGTCACCACCCGCCTGTCCCTGCCCCAGCTTCCTCCTCCTCCTGGGCTGCCACGGGGCCTGGCCCCGCAGGATCGCCGGCTAGGGTGGGGGTGGCATGGGTGGGTTTATGAGCACCCAGGAATTTATTCCCTGTTTGCTTTATTCCTCGAGCTTGTTTGCTAGAGTGTTCGTTTCCCGCAATTATCCGGAAAGTGATTTACAAGGCGGCGTTAAACTCTGGCGCTCTCTTTCTCTTTTTGGTTTGGGCCCCTCTAAGGCTTCAGAGGCGAGAAATTTCAGGAGGGCATAGAGGAGTGGCCTGGTCCCGCCGGCATTTTGAAAGCCTCTAGGAACCACACCCCAAACGTTCCGCCCTTCAAGGTGTGCCAGGGAAGGGCTGGCAGTAGTACAGGAGCTCCAGCTCTGCGCCCCTTTCCCCAGATCGGCAAAACGGAGGCAGAATCCGGCCAAGAAGTTCAGGTCCTTAGTGCCACGCTCCTGAGCCCAGGCCCGCCCGGCCGCCGCCGGCCCTGGGCCCAGCTCCAGTGGCCGCGTTCCTCAAGAGCCCAGCGCACGCCCGCTCTAGAGCCCACGGGCGGCGGCGTTTCATCCAGAGGCCGCGAAGGCCTTGTGGCCTCCTTGACGTCGCCAGACCCTCTGGCGCCACTTGTGAGATTCAGCTATGCGGCCTCAACGTCAGGCCCAGGACCGGGGATACGGCCTCTGCCCCAGGGCAGGCCTCTGGCCTGGGCTTCCCGCTCCAGGAAGCTGCCCGGCCTAGTCCGGTACTGGACCGATTGGGAGAATTAGGGCTGGGCCCGGCGGGCAGAAAAGACAGCCTGCTCGGGGTTTCTCTGCCATCTAGTTCCCACAGCCCCACCCGAGACAATGATCGCGGTGTAAGGCGCAGGGAGCCAGCCGGCGTGGACACATTTTGTTGGTCCATGGCTCCCGCTTCAGTCTAGGGCTCATTGAGGGCACTTTTAGAGGCCTCTCCTCTGCAGCCGTGGTTTGGGTATTTGCTTGCTAAATTCTAGTGAGGGACGCGGCGCTTGGGTGGCCGCACCCGAAATTCTAGGTCCACCTGAGCTTAACTCGGACCTGGCTCCTGCGCAGTGGCCCCGGCTCGCTGGCCCGGTGCACCCTCCCCATCAGCCTCCCTGTCAAGCGTGCCCAAGGCACCCCGGTCTGCGCGACGCGCTGGGTGGTCGGGCGGAGGCAACCCCAATACAGGCCAACTGCTAGGCCGAGGACAAAAGGGAAATGGAGCTCGACGCCCCGGACCTGTTGGAAGCATTTGTTCCAGTCAAGATTTTGCATTTGTTCAGTCCGAAATAATGCGTGATTGACGCCTGCTCACAAAGCTCTTTAGCACGCCGGGATAAATCGGAGCTTGTCCCGTGTTGTCATGGTTTTCAATGGGGTTCAATGGGATTGGGAGCACGATCGACTCTGCTGGCCGTCTCTCTGCGGCCCCGGCAATAGATTTATTAGTTATGTCTTTTTAAATAAGATTAAATTGAAATGACTTGGCTGTCCTCTTTGAGATGGGCGGCAGAGGGAGCCAGGAGTAGACAGCGGGCGGCAGAAGCCCGAAACTCGGTGCCCATTGCGCCCCAGCACCTAAGCTCCAGCTCCCAGAGATTGGGCAGGTCACAGACTGGCCCAGGGCTTCCTGGACTTCTCTCCAGCTACAGCTGGATGCCTGGCAAGCTCTGCTAGCCCATTTCCCGAGACAGGTGGAGGGAGGGCACTGGCAAACACTATCCTAGGGAAGCATTAGGATAGACTCCCATGTGGGGTCTGAACATTATGGCTGTGTCAGGGAGAAGGAGCTCTGGCCTGGGAGTCAGTTGGCATCCCAGCCCAGCCCCTCACTAGCTTTAATGGCCTCATCACTCTGAACATCTCCCCCCACCTCCTTATCTGAAACAGAAGAGAATAGGTATGGTAACTTCTAAGGACCCTACTAGTTTTATCATTACATACTGCTGGAATTTTTCTAAAACTGTGTTGTTGAATTAACCAGCAACTTTGGTCTCCCTCCCCTGCAAGCCCCCCCTCCTTTCTGGCACTCATCCACAGGACTCTGACTCTACATTCTCCAGAATGTTCTAGAAGAGGATGTGCCATCTCCGAGTTTCCAAAGGACCCTCCATAAGAGTAGGGGTGAGGTAGGTAACAGTTTTGGAAAGAGAACCAGAAAACCAAGTCAGGAGATGCAAAAGAAGAGTCTTTCCTGGAGTGACTGACCTCTCTTAGCCTTTTAATCTATTTAACATCCTAAGCCCACACTGACGTGTAGAAATAAGTAAATGGCACTCTTCAATTCTTAAGAGCTCTTCAGCATCAAATATTTGCTTTTACTCTTAGTATTTGGCTCCCAAAGAAGAGATATCCCCCCTGCCCCCCACATCTAGCAGTGGTGCTCTGAGAAGGATCTAGCTCTGGGATTAGCTCCAAATATTACTTCTAGCCTTACCTTCCCTGACCTGGCAACAGTGTTCCTGGGTCCTTCTGTGTTCTAAATATCCCAGGAAAACTCTGTACCTCCTGGTTCTGCATTGCAACTTCCCTGTGTCATTGTGGTTTCCTCAATGCCTCTGCAGGCTAGTCCAGTCTTCCTCTCCACTGGGCTCTGGGACTTTATCTAAATTATCTCTAAGAGCCAGAGCCTGGGGACTCCAGGAGTTTGTTCCATGTAAACTGTGCCTTCTGAAGTAATGGAGGAAAGGAGGTAAACAGCCAGAATTATTAGAGAAAGATGCTTTCTTAATTGCCTTTTCATATCACATAGAGTCAAAAACGTGGGAGGAGAAAATTATTTTGATACGGGGTCAATTGGAAAAACTAGGCAAGATAATAAGTTTCACACATTTTGGAAATCTTTATATAAATTGCCTCCAGCTCATAAGAGATTCTTAGTATCCAAAGTAAACCATTTAACTGAATATCCTTTCTAGATTTTATTTTATTTTATTTTATTATTATTTTTAAAGATTTTATTTATTTATTTGATAGAGAGAGAGACAGCCAGCGAGAGAGGGAACACAAGCAGGGTGAGTGGGAGAGGAAGAAGCAGGCTCCCAGCAGAGGAGTCTGACGCGGGGCTCGATCCCAGAATCCTGGGATCACGCCCTGAGCCAAAGGCAGACCCTTAAGGACTGAGCCACCCAGGCACCCCCCTTTCTAGATTTTAAAATATTGTTTGGTGTTCTGGACATTCAAACTTACTTTGCAACTCAGCGTAGCTTGGGAATATTATTATTTAATTAGATAAGTATTTGTTTCCCTGTAATTGGATGTGGTGCATCTCAATCCTAATAAGAGTTTTAATTGTTAGGCATCTGTGCTATAGTGAATATATTTAAGCAGTCTGCATTAATCGCCTTTTCAAAAGTATTATCCAAGAGGATCATCACTGCTGCGTGCTTAAGAATTTAAGACTAGGAAATTCTGAAATAAAACTAAAGTATCTTGATTTTTTAAAAAATGATTGCATCTATATCGTGCATTCTGTTTTTAAATCCTTCCATTTTGGTTAAGTGTTTCACAAAATCCTGCAAATCTATACAGTATTGAAGAGAGGCAACATTGCAAATTCCCCTTGATAGATGGAGGGCCCTCAACTGCCAGGACATTTTTCTTTGCCTCATAGCAACTGCTCTCCCCTTTTTATCAGTAGTCTGGTTAAAATAGCAAAAGGAAAAAATAAAAATGCACTTTTGATACCTCCAAGAAGAAGTGAATGATCTTGATCAGACTTAGGATAGAAAGAAAAAGCAGCATTTAAAACAGACCTCTTTGCCTTTCCTTCTGAAACCTAGTTGCCATGAATAAGTAAACATTTCCCCTTTAATGGCTAATAATCAATTGCTTGGTGGTGGTCCAGGCCTGGCTGCAACTCATTCTTAGTGGTACCGATGATATATACATACAGGACAAGGAGTGGCAATTACTTTCAGACTGGGGATTTAGTACATCTTTGAAATGGGCTTCAGATTTTATTGCTTAATGTCAAACGGCAAGATTTGAAAGATCCCATCTTAAGTTCCTTAAAATATTGACTTTCCAGGGACTTTTTGTTGTCATTGTTGATCTCTAGGAGAAAAGTTTTTCTCTCCTGCTATGTTTATCTAGTTGTTTAGATATATAATGAAAAAGATAGGGAGTACTATGGTTCAGTGAATTAAAAAGTAAGGGTATTTAATGAAATATCTATAGTCTACGTTTCCTAAAGAGCCAAAAAAAAAATAACCTACAAAAATTTTAAACCAGTTTGTTAAGTATTTCTGGTCTTTTCCATACTTTACAGTGGTATAATATAATGCTAGCATGGAATGTAAGTTGTCAGAATAGAAATAATAACACACCTTGGAGAGGGTGACAAATCTTATTTGCTCAGAGCTGAACTTCTTCATTAAAAAGGATTCATAATCCTTTTTAAAAGATGCTACTTTATACTCCTTTGCTTGACTGATACAGATATAGTTTATATAATATAAACAGTATCCTAGTTGATGTTTGTACAATAAAGGTCCAGGCCCTACGTCACATTTAATGTCACATACAGACACTGACAGAGTAGACTGACCCCAGAAACATATTTTGTGGTATTTGCCCTAGCACCTTACATAGTATTCTACAGTGCCTGCTTATAACCACCAGCACTTCATTTCAAATTAGGTATTTTTTCTTACCCAAGCATTATAATAAGGCCTCTTTTTTATATACCTTTACTTTGAGTTAACTTTGGGATTTTAAAAGGGTTGTATTATTAAAATGAGATATTATTTCTGTCTTATTAGCAGTGATTTAAGCACTAAACCAATTATTAGGCTAGAGAAGTATTTGTTAATATCCGTCGGAGACAGGGACCATAGTCTGTCAGAGGTCTAAAGAATGAAATATTCTATTTTCTTACAGTGAGTGATGATGACAGCAGTAGTAATAAAATATCACTTTACATTTTATACATTTGAGAATGTTACAATATACACTCGCATTTGTTATTGCATCCTGAGTCAGGATAGATTACCTAGGAGAAGCAAAGCTTAAGGAGAGGCTTGAAGGCAGATAGACTGTGATATCCCTAGAATTGAAGAAATTGCGGGGGCGGGGGGGGGGATGAAGAGGATGTAAAGAGGAGAAAGAAAGTCCATTGTAATAGAAGGTATTAGAAAAGAATGATTAAGAGGTGAAAGAGAAAGCAAGTCTGGGCTGGCTTAGAGCAATGGGTTCAATTTGATCTCATCGACTCAGAGAGAGAAAAAAAAATGCATGAACCAGAAATTTCCAGTCAACAGTGGCTTCTATATGCTTTCCCAAAGTATTTATATTTCTAAAGATTAATTACAATAGCCCCCAGTTATGAGATAAGTAAGTCCTGGGGATGTAACACACAGTGTGGTGACTACCATTAACAACACTGTATGATATACTTAACAGTTGCTAAGAGGGTAGATCTTAAAAGTTCTCATCACAAGAAAAAAGAATCTGTACCGATGTATGGTGATGGATGTTAACTAAACTTATCCTGGTAATCATTTTGCAGCATATACAATTATCAAATCATTGTGTTGTACACCTAAAAACTAATACGTTATATGTCAATCATATCTCAATAAGAAAATTAAAAAAAAAAACAATAACTAAACTTCACCCTCTAAAGCATTCAAGTTTTTCTAGATTCTATTGAGTTTATTTTTAAATGTTTCTTTTTTTTTATTTTTAAATATTTCTTTGGAAAAAATCTTTTTCCCAAGAGGAGGCAAAAATGTATCACAAGGGCATTGAAATGACAACCTGCAGGAATTTCCTAACACACAAAAAAAGTAAAAGAGCTGTATGTTTACTGCAGTCTAGGGAAACCCCTTACCAGCAAAGGTGGCTGTCTTTGTATTCTTGATTAAATGGGTATTTGCGCTGAAGTCACATACCACACAAAGGAAACAAAACAAAATAAAAATGTCCTTCGTGTTCTGTTTTTCAATCATTTGTGTGAAGGAGGTTCTTGGCCTTTATCACTGTCAGTGAAAAGTTCTTCATTGGAAGGAGGCATTCCACTCACCCTGCTTCTCGTGCACAGGGAACTTACCATGGAAACTACTTCTGGAGCCATCAGACTAATGTATAAATGACAAAGCTCAACCCTGGGCATTTTCGGTTTAGCTTTATCTCAACAACAGGGTATGAGGAAGGGTGTTTAGAATTTCCTGAGAAATTTACTGTTGTATTTGCCTTGCTCTGAATCTTCAAACCCATAAAGTGGACTTATTCAAGTTGGGAAACAATGAAGAAATGACTTTAAATAAATTCCGATACTAGCGTATGTATGCTATGTATTTAACATATGTATGATAAAGCTGTACTTTGTTAGGTGACTTTTTAAAGAATAACTTGAGTATCCCCAAGACGAGAGATTCATCTTTAATACACGTTTGTATTTTTTAATTGGTTAGGAACTTCAATTAAGCGAGAGAAAAAAAAATTTCTCCTATTGAATAAGTTTCTTTTGTGTAACAAGATCTATCCTAAACTGTTGACGGCTTATCCTTAAAACATTTTGCTTTGTAATATGAGCCTGAAGAAATTTAAGACCGTGCTCCACAAAACTTGTATATATATATTTTTTTAAATTCCACCTGCTTGCCAAGTTCTCATTTAATTTACAACCAATCCCAGGTCACCCCTCTACCGTTTCCACCAAGTCTGTTTTCAGCCTTCTTCTGTCCATGGTCCACATGAACCAACTGGAAAGACTGTTTCTGACTCAGCATGTGTCCATTGCTCATTTTCATCACCAGCTCCTCGAATCAAGGCGGTTTATAAAAACTAGATTGATATATTTCTGGATGCTTATGGCATCAGGATGTGTGCCCTTTTTGGGGGATACATTTACGAAAGTTAGTTCTTAGGCACTGAAAGTATGTGTGTATTTGGATGATTGGTAGCATAAGGAAAGAAATGGATGGCTACACGTGGGATTTTAGTTGCTTCTTTGTTTTTGACTACTTAACAAGAAAAAAACCCTTCTCTTTAAGCAAAAGGATTGGGCTGTAAGACAAATTTTGAGGGGGGAAAATAAAAAAAATAATATGTTTGCCTCAAGTTAGACATCCTATTTCTTACGTATTATTGAAATGATTATCAAATGATGAACTTTGTGAAAGCTCAGATGTCAGAATGCCAGGGGTTAGACAATATAATTAGCAGGTCATCTCTAGCAAATTTAGCCTTCTGGTTTCTTCTATAATAAAAATAAAAACCACCCAGTTTTCATGAATTATCATCTTAATAATTTCTTTTATAGAACAATTAGGAAAGTATATGAGTATCTCTTTCCATGATGCACACTCGTTTATCCATTGTTGAGATTTGCTATTATTCAAATTCTGGTGGGATACTGAGTCTCCTGTCAGCTGATTGGTCAGAAGAGCATCCCAAGGGGTAGGCAGAATAGGGGAGAAAACCTGTTAGTGTCTCTAAGTGAATCCAAGGTGTGTGTCCACACTGAATGGAGGTGACAGTGACTGGGTGAAGGGAGGAAGGAAGGTACGAGAAAGTGGGAGAGTGAGTGCCTGTCTCACCTTGGTGATCACCCATCTCTATCCAGCTATGGCTTACCAGCTGGAAGTTGGTAAAAGGAAGGCAGGGAGTTGATCTGATCACCGGAGCAGCACACCGGGAAGTGGAGGGGAGAACGGGTGGTTTTGTTCAGATACCAATTAAGACTTGAAGGCCTACAGCATTTTAAAAGTCCTCGCTGGGAACTACGTCTCATTTCTAGGAATCCTGTTGTGATTTGCTTTTTAGCAGTATCTCAGTGACTAGCAGAGTGTGATTTCATCTGCTCTAGGTTGTATTTGTTTCCAAACAGCTTAACAATGCTAATTGGACAGCATAGAAACCCATTGCAAGTTGCGTTTTTTAAAAAAGATAACTCACCCTAGCAATGAACATAGATTGAAAACCAGTTAAAAGCCAGCGAGGACAAATGTGTCTTAAATGGAGGATGAAACAAAGGGAAGGTGGGGGCACATCCCCTAATGTCAATAGGCAGAAAGCTGCACGTGCATAATGGCCATGGGAGCGACCACCCAAGGTGATCTGAGTCAATTCTGGAGACAGACAGAGACCTGGAGCCAGAGAAGGGGCGGGGACAGGCCAGCCACCCAGAGTCCTGCTCAGGAGGGAGCCAAGGTGGTGGGGAATTGTCTTATTCCTGTTCATGATACACTTGTATCGGCAGCCAATTTTCTTCCTCCAAATATAGCCCGCAAGGCAGGAGGTCTGCACTCTGGCTTCTGTGGCCAGTAGTCACACTCCTCGTAGATTTAGAAGGCTGTCAAAGATAATGACGGAATACTAACTAGAGTCAATTGAATTACACAAATATAAACCCCCCTCCATCCTGCACCACAAGGCTGCCCACCCACCCAGCCTTATAATCGGTAGCATCAAGGAGTAACATTTTTAAGAAAATTGTAATCCACAAATATATGAGTAACTCATGAACACAAGGCACTCAGCAAGCACTGAGGCTGATCGACTCAAGCATAAGGCAGAGTCCAGAAGGAACACCTGTTTTTTCTTTCCAATAGCACCAGATTTGGGGAGCAGACCGACAGCACCAGATCTGGGTTCGAAGTCTGGCTCTCTGAATAAGCTGGGTAACCTGGATCTACTTTTGTAATTTCTCGGAGTCACAGTTTCCTCATCTATAAAATAGAAATAGTCATTCCTATGGGTGTTGGGAGGATAATGCAGTAGTTCATGTAAAGTGCTTGGCATGGTACTTGTCCACAGTTAGGAGGTGTTTATCACGGCAGTTGTTGCTATGATAATAATGGATGATGGGGAGGTGGAGAGGCTGAGTTTTATATTCACGCAGCAGCTGGAAGCGTTATCCTAAGTTTAGGATCGGCGGTCACAGAGCGGAGTCGAATTTCATCCAATTCACAGAAGAAGAAACTGAGGCACAGAGAGAGTTTCAGTGACTTGCCCGGCATCTCACAGTTCAGCTTCACAACCGAATTTTCCTCACCTAGGCATCTTTCTACTTGACCATGCCCTATACTACTAGTCCCTGAAGTAGATTTTCTTCTAACAGAGTTAGGAAAAAGTTGCCTGTAGCAGAGATTTCCTTAAACTCAGCAGCATTACCCAGACCCTCCAGTTTCAGAGCTTTGGCCTCAGCCTACTTGCTGCTCTGGGTAAATCTCTGCTCGCAGTGCAAAGGCTCTCATTGCACTTAATGCAAGGATAGAGGCTCAGCCTCCCAAGCCCTAATGTTTTCATTTCTTGGTGCCTCTACAGCTGCCTCAAGGTGTTTTCCCCCCACTGTCTGTGCTTCAGGATTCATTCTCCCCAGTGTGTGAATCCCTGAAGTAGCATTTGAATCCTCTCAATTCGGCCAGAGCATCCTGTAAAAGTTCTCTCTCTCTAGCACATATAAAACACGAGTAAGAACAGAATCAGATGAATTAGAAACAAATGCATTTGCCTAGAGGGAAACAGAACAAGGCAAATATTGACTGCTCTAAGAAAGCAAAGGGAAATGCATCAAGACTTTTTTTTAAAGGCCAGGGTCAGGGAAGGATTCTTTGCCTACTGGGAAAACTGGAGAGGAGGGAATGGTCACGGCAAGGCTGTGTCACTCAACATCAAGTTCTTGGATTTCCTGGGGAAGGCGTTGGAGGGGGGGCACATGCGAATGTGCTGGGCAGAGCATTGTGTGTTCGATTCCACAGGCCCTGCTCATCCAGGCCTGCCTCACAGTAGCCCTGCAGTCCTTACTCTACAGGGAGAAGCGAGCTAGCTCCCAGAGTCCTCGAAACCCAGGCCGCTTTGCCCAAGACCGTGCATCCTGCCCCTTCTTTTGTCTTCTAAGTTCCCTTGGCTCTGGCAGTCCCTACCATCTGCTTTTCCTTTTAATTGCTTTCTGAAACATTTCAGATGTGCTAATTCTAGGTGCCTCTCCGGGACAGGCACTGGTGCTCTATATTTTCTTCTGTGTTTTCAAAAGAAATACTTGTTGATATTTTTTGATTGATACAAGAGTACACTGTTAAATATAAGACAATTGGGCTTTTAAGGTATACAAACATTCCATTAGAAGGAACATGTTTCCTTTGTCACCAGTGTACCTAATCAGATAAGAATATGAATCAAGGTTAATTCCCTACCCAGCCAAAGTGATATAAAATCATTTCCTGCTTGAAGGAGTGTGCAATGGCACGGGCAAAGGATGTGCCGAGAGAGGTCCCCCCTTATTTGAGAAGATGAGAAGGACTCGGTCATCTTACCAAATCATTCTCATCTTAGAGCAAGTTAAAAGGGATTTTGCTGTTTTTTTGCGCAAAGTTCTCTTCCCTTGGTCTGCATAAGGCACAATAGAGGCTAACAGCTGATTCAGAATAGTTACAGTCTAGTGTATAAATATGTAAACATGGGTAAGTATGTATTTAGACAATTTAAAAGTGTGTCTCATTTACCCAATTATAAACAGCTGTCTGAGAGCAATTACGATTTATCATGTAAATGCTTATTTGCATAATTCAAAATATGAATATTATTTGCTTGATAAAGACTGTAAATAAAAGGCAACCTGAACTTTCTCAGGCTGAGAGTTTTATGCTAAGTTTTTATCTAACAGGGAAAAACAGCATTTTGTTCGAAATGGTACTTAATTTTGTTAATTTTAGCAGGTCCAGGCAATTGCTAATTTAATAAGAAAAGAGCAAAAGTTTTCAAGTAAACGTGGCTGGCTTAGAGGTAATACAAGAAGTCACACTACTCTACTACTTTTACTCCTGAGAATTTGCTACGTAGAGAAGATGAACTGCCTCACCACTGTTTTCACTGCACGTGAGTGTTTAATGGTGAATACTTTCAGGGTATTTAGCATATTATTTTCAGTGCTACAGTTTGATAGGCACATAATTTTCAGTAATATGTCATTATTTTTTAAAGTATGGGATTATTATTATTTTTTTTTAAAGATTTCATTTATTTATTTGACAGGGATAGAGACAGCCAGCGAGAGAGGGAACACAAGCAGGGGGAGTGGGAGAGGAAGAAGCAGGCTCATAGCGGAGGAGCCTGATGTGGGGCTCGATCCCGGAACGCCGGAATCACGCCCTGAGCCGAAGGCAGACGCTTTAACCGCTGTGCCACCCAGGCGCCCCTAAAGTATGGGATTATTAAATGAGCGCGCTTCCAGGTGTACTAAGGACCATTTCTCCTATTAAAATCTAACTTCTGCTTCTATGAGAACAAGTAATAAAATGTGGGCATCGGAACTTCCACTCAAGTATATCCTGGTGTATTCATTTTCTAGGGCTCCATAAACAATCACCAAAACCTCAGTGGCTTCAAACAACAGAGGTGTACTCTCTTAAAGATCTGGAGGTGAAACCTAGAAGTGAAATCAAGATTCAGCAGGGCCACGCTCCCTCTGAGGGTTCTGGGGAAGGATCTTTCCTCATCTCTTCCCAGCATCTGGTGGTGTTCCCTGGCGTGCGATGTAACACTCCAGTCTCTGCCCCTGTAATCTTCCCTGTGTGTCTGTGTTTCTGTGTGTCTTCTTTTCTTCTTAGAAGGACACCAGTCATTGGATTTAGGCCCCATCCTACTTCCATATGACTTGCTCTTAACGAATTACATCTGCAAAGACTCTATTTCTAAATAATGTCACATTCACAGGTACCCAAGGTTGAAACCTATCTTTCGGGAGGACACAATTCAACCTACTACACTCAGTGAAAACTACTACGCAAAGTAATGTCTCTGAGCACTAAAGCAGCCTGAACTATCTGAATTATGCTTCCCCCAAGAGTAATCTGTATTTTGCATAGTTTTGACATTATAGACAGAGTATGATGTTATTTGAAAAGTTGAGAATTCACATCTAACATATAATATGTCATATTATTATATAGTATATTCAAGAAACATTTATTCACTTTCCTTTATGTGAAAAACAATGTGAGGGGAACTCTCTCTTAACCGAACCAGCCAGTTAATAGTGCATCCACTATTTTTGACAAGCCAAAGTTCACGATCTTTCCTTGGTATTAATGCTTCTCTTCGAGGACCTCATTTTTGTTACTGTGCCACTAAGTGTGGGTGAGTCTCCCCGGGGGGATTAAGTCTCTCTCTGCAGCTCTCCACTGCGTTGAGGCGTCAGTTCGTCCTTTATGCAATTCTTCCCATGCTTCCAGAAAAGAAGCTACCATGTGCCAGCACAGTTGCTAAACACGTCAGGCCTCATAACCCTGGGAGTTGTGTTTTACGACACTCCCATTTTATTGCATGGCAGAACCAGGATACAGATCCAAATCTTCCTGTCTCTAAAGCTTGTGTCGTTGCCACATGTCTTCGGGGTTGGAGGGTATCCCAGTGTGCTGGGCTACATGCGGTGGCGTCCCTGGCTGTGTCTCCTCCTCGAAGACCCGTCCAGGAGAGCTTTCTGTGCTGCATCAGCGCGGCTGGTCCTGCCTTGTTGCTATGCTTCTACTAAGTGGCTTCTGGTTCCTAGGAAGATGCACTAGCCACGTGACTGGGGAAGGAACTTGGAAACCTGAATTGTTCAGGAGGGGGGAGTAGAGATCATCTCTCAAAAGAGCTGATCCGTGGGCCCCCTTAGGAAATCAAAGCAGGAGAAATCAGGGTACCACAGTGATTCAGAGGTGAGAAACTAGCCCTTAGAATCCTAGCACAGGCACAGGAGTTGGTAATAGACTTCCGTGAGCGGACCAAAAATATGAACGAGATTACCAGAACTGAGATGAAGCGGTAGGGTTTTGCTTCTCTTTTATCATGTCACTTATTTGCTTCTCACTAGGGTTCCTAGAGCAGTGGCAGGGTTGTCATTTCTGCCTCATGACACTACTTATTTCTCAGGCACGTGTCCTGTCAGCCCAACTGGACAGCAAGCTTGTTGAGGACACAGTCTTTCTCTCTTGCTATCCTGGTGGTACCAACAGTGCCCGTCGGGCTCTAGGACCTCATCCAATCTCCAGTCATTGACATTCAGAGAGGACCATATCTGATGAGCACAAATAAATGGGAAATGCACTCATTGATGGGCTGAGTTTTAATTTTCCCACGTTAAAATTTTTGCTTCTAAAAGAAAAGTCATGCTTTGTACACATCCAACATCCTATCACTCCATAGAAGATCCCACAGCCTTTATAATTTACGTGGGGCTCAAATGCCACAAAATACCAAATGACGGGTTCAGGGCCAGTTCCGGGGTTAGGAGAAATATGCAATCGGTATGTAGTGCTATGTAGTTGAGATTCCTGCCTTTGTTAGGGTCTCCTTTTTTTTAGTGCTATTAAAAATCAAATCTGATGTGGAAGTCAGACTTCTATGACTGCAGAATCATACATTCTAACCCCCAGGCAGAAAACAAATTCATGTCAATGCTTTGTTTTCTAATTGAACTTTCCCTTTCCAATCAGAAAAGAAGATGAATTAGCATTTTATCGTACCTATTAGTGGGGGACCGGTCAGGTCGTAAAAGTGCACCAGGCAGTGGAATTTCCACCCTGGTATAAGCAATGCACTTCTCTTATTATGCTCGCAAGTTAGAGAGTCAGCTCGATTCACCATCCTGGCTCGGCACAGTCTAGAGGTGATGAGCTTTACGAGAGAATCAGGGAGGGTAGGTCCTGCACCTGCCAGTCCCCAAAGTACAGTAAGGGCCAAGGACCTGCCTTCTTGTGACTCCTTTAGCTGTGTTGAAGCTTCATTTGCCACTTGCCCCAGTATTTCTTGATTACTTATTTCCTTTCTAGTCCTCACAGCAAGCCTGCGGGAGAGGTTCATTTTGCTATCTTATCTATAGGTTAGCTTTATGGTAAGATTCTAAATGTTTTTTTTTTAAGATTTTATGAATGTATGTATGTATGTATGTATGTATGTATGTATGTATTTGACAGAGAGAAAGAGTGAACTCAGGCAAGGGGAGTGACAGGCAGAGGGGGAGGGAGAAACAGGTTCCCCGCTGAGCAGGGAGCCCGATGTGGGGCTCAATCCCAGGACTCCCGGATCATGACCTGAGCCGAAGGCAGATGCTTAACGGACTGAACCACACAGGCACACCTCTAAATCAGTTTTGATTGCTAAGTACAGCATTCCAATTTTAGGAGAATCAATCATTTCCCCCACTGAAGGTTGTTAATTCATTATTACTAGTTTATTCATCTATTCATTGAACCAACAAGCATTCATGGAATGCTTGTCATATGACAATTGCTGTGTTAAGCTCTGGAACAGGGCATTTCTATAATGTCTTACAATTTCTGGACTGTAAAATCAGTAGTTGCTTTGTTTTGTTTGCAGTTCCAGAAGGTGAATGTTATCAGCTCCACTTTACAGATGTCAAAACAGATGCTTGGACCCCAGAGCCTTTATGGGGGCAGGACTGTTATTCCCGGTTAAACTACGAAGAGTACATCAGACTACCAGCTTTTTGTGGCTCTGTGCTGGAGGTTTCATAATAAAAATGACCCAATCCCTGCCCTTGATAGGGTAAACATTTAATATACGTGTGACCATAGAGTTTGCATATAACTTATTACCCAGACAGGACATTTTTGAGAGGGAAAAGAGGCACTATGATGTTTATGCCAGGACAATGTGCAAACTAGGGGGGATAGTTATTTCCTTTCTCCCAGCCTGTCTGTCCAAGTTGAAAACAATGCATCTCTAGAGGCTATTTGCTTTCATGAAGAGTGTGAAGTTGGGGGCAGGCAGAGTAAGGCAGAGGCAGGAGTGAGGGGGCAGGGAGCAGTACCTGGGCTGACTTCATGTACCGACCAGGTAGTCAGAAATGAAGCCAACCTGGGAAGCGGGAGCTGCTGTGGTCTAGCTCCCCCCGGTGCTGCAGTGTTTTAAGCTGCAAGAGAAAAGAGGGAAAGGGAACAGAGAGTCTCTATTCACTGGACAAAATCAGTCCATCTTCTTTCACATTCTCTTCCACTAAAATCAAGCCCCACAGGAGGTGAAAATTCCCAAGATCTTTTTCTTTTGGCTGGGAGTCCTTTTATAGACTACCCCCGCCCGGAATTCATTCTCTAACTAGCCTGATATTAATAAAAGAATTACTCGCACTGGGTGGGTGTTTGCCATTACAAATCCCAGAGTGTGGGGATGATACCTTCCTTTGGTTATCGGCACAAAGCTAAATGTTAGGAGCTGTGCTCCGTAAGACTGTAAGACAAGATCGAAATTGTGTTTGCTCACGGGTGGGAATCACGTGTCAGAGCTGGAGGGAATCTGAGGAGATTATCGGTAGACAGTTAACTCCCAAACTGCAAACACCCCAAAGGGAATGATGGATATCAGGGCAAAGTATATCCTTCTCAGAATGTTACGAGGGCCTTCATGCACTGACGCTTCTCCTGCCCAGGCCACATCTCCCACCACTTCCTCACAGGAGTTCAGGGCTTCAGCAGTGACAACGATGAGGATGATGACAACGATGGTATCCGACATCTTTGGAGCTCTTACAATGTACCAAGCTGTTTTCTAAGCACTGTGCCTGAGTTATCTCCGTTTTTCCTCACAGCCCTCTGAAGTAGTTTATTTTAGTAGTATTTCTATAGATGAGGAATCTAAAGTACAGAGAAGGTAAGTAACTGTCCCAAGGTCACAAGTCTCCAAAGGGGCTAGAGCCCAAGGCTGACCTCTACAGTGCGCAGGTCTGCTCAGTACGTTCCCCCGGTGTAGACAGCGGTCGTCTCAGGTCTTCTACCTGGCACACTCCTCACCCTCGAAGGTGCGGCTTGAGTGCTGTTTCTCCTTAAAAGCTGCCCGTGCCTCCAGCGGCGGAGCTCTGTGGGCCTGGTCTGGGCATGCACACACCCTATGCAGGCATCCATGACAGCCACGGCAAACTGTCCTTCCTGCTGGCTTTTGTGCCTGTCTCCCAGTCTATACGGAGGACAACGTGAGGCTAGAAACTCTTGTGCCTCTGGCTTCTAGTGCATGATCCGCTGTCTGTTGCTTTCAAATGCATTTAACACAGTAAAATATGCGTAGTCAGAAAACACACAAACAAGAGCTGCCAGCTTCCCTTTGCAGTGCCACCGTGGGGACAGGGCTACCCTAACGGAAGCACTAACGGTCTAAGGAAACACAGCTTCCCAGAGGGGGCTGTCAATCTGGCTTGCAATTCTGATTTGGAACTCGTGTTTGGCAGCAATTGTTTTAAACCATGAGCCAGTCAAACCTGAATTAATGATAAAAATGAGATACTATTTTTGGAAGAATACTTAAAAGCTTACTATGAAGCCCATTGGTAGGTGTGTCAGTTGGCACTACCTACCTAGCAATTTTTACCTAGTAAAATGTATCAAAACCTTAAAAATATGAACGGCTTTTGACTCATTTACTTCCAGGATTTTTTTCCAAGAAAAGATCAGAAATATATAGAAATACAGGGGTGTGTGGGTGGCTCAGTCATTAAGCGTCTGCCTTTGGCTCAGGGCGTGATCCCGGTGTTCTGGGATCGAGCCCCACATCAGGCTCCTCCGCTGGAAGCCTGCTTCCTTCTCTCCCACTCCCCCTGCTTGTGTTCCCTCTCTCGCTGGCTGTCTCTATCTCTGTCAAATAAATAAATAAAATCTTTTAAAAAAAAGAAATACATAGAAATACGTACGCATAAGTATTATTACAGCACCACCTTAAAAAACGGAAAGTTGCAAGTGACCTAAGTGCCCAGGTTAGGGGTGTGGTTAGGACTGCGTTACCATCAGATGATGGATTTATCCCATGTGTACAAAGAATTTGTAATGACACGGTAAAGTCTCATGATATGTTAAGCAAGCAAACACTCTAGAATATAAAACTCTATATAAACAGCATGATTTCAACAATGTAAAAAGTGTATGAAAACTAGACGGAATTATACTAAAACATTAAAGTGATTATGTCTGATTGGTGAATTGGGTAATTATCATATTTTTCTTTATAGATTCCTTTACTTCCCAAGTTTTACACCTTGAGCATGTATTACTTTAATATTTAGGGAAAAAATTTAAGTTTTTAAATACTGCATGGGATGTAACACATTATTACCAACAATGAATAAAGTTGAGAGACAATATGTAAATTTTTAATTAAATGAAAAATATACCATTATCTCTGAAATAAAAAATGAATGGAATTAGACAAGTATAGAATAAGAGCTCTAATAAGTAGAAGCTGGATCGTTTCACAGGGGAAAAAAGCAGTTTGGGTGTCAGAAGTTCTGGTTAATAGTATTTGTACAACCCAAGAGAGTCACTTAACCTCTTTTTAAGTTTCTTCATTTGTAAAAATTAATTGGTTGAATCAGATGAGCTCTGGCAAAGCCTCTGCTCTTTAGCTATTGATTCATCCACTATTTATCTCATATGCACAAAACCCCACATTTATGGGTGATTGGATCACTCTAGATGAGGCGCTGAGTGCAAATTCACAGAAACCTCTCCAAGTCAGCAGGGGTGCTGACTAATTCCTGAGCTTAGAGTCAATACAGCTGCGAGGACCAAGGAGTTGAAAGGAGAAAGATAAGATATGGAGAGAATGGTGAAGAAGACACGGAGGTGATGGGAGAGGCCGGCTGGGTTGGGGAGGAAGATGCCTGTTTGACAGAATCCGTGATAGCTGCATGGAAGGCAGGCTGTGGTCGGGGTTGATTGATCAATGGTGGAGAGGCTGCCTGACAGCTTGCCAAAGGAAGAACAGGGGCTGGTGGGGGGATGACCTTTCACCCTTGGGCTCCCAGCACAAATTCCCTGGAGACCCAGTGTCTTATCGCCCTGTGGAGTTAGAACTGAATGCCTGAAAACAAAGTTCCACCCAGGAGATGGCCGAAGGGTTTTTGCTTGTGGTTAGGAACAAGTGAAAGAAATTATTTTAACCAG
Source organism: Ursus maritimus (assembly GCF_017311325.1). Lineage (NCBI taxonomy): Eukaryota > Metazoa > Chordata > Mammalia > Carnivora > Ursidae > Ursus > Ursus maritimus. The sequence goes on from NW_024426230.1 coordinate 12,774,918, forward strand.
AGAGCAAGCATGCAAACATCTGGTCCAACACGTAAAGGAGCGGTGAAGAGGAAGGAGGAATACTCTGGAATTCAAAAGTCCTCTGTCTTAAGCCTGGCTGTGCTGCAGTCTTGCTGGGTGGCCAGTGAGCCATTCACCCTTTCCTGCCTCACTTTCTCTCAGTAAGATGGAGACAGCAATTCCTGTTCCCAGCATCAGGCAAGGTGTTAAGAAATCACAGATGCCACAAATGACGGACAGTGCTATGTAAATCCAGAATCCTAATTTTCTTTCTCCTTGGACCGGATGAATCTGGCAAGGGGCAGAGGGTAAGGGAAAGAGAGAGACAGAGACAAAGGAAGAGAAAGAGAGAGATCAGCCTCCTCTCAGTTATGGGACCATCCTTCTAGTCACACTCCCAAAGATGGCAGATGTTAAATAATGAAAATTGTACAGCCTAAATAGAAACCCAAATAACCTAAATTTTTCTGAGTCAAATAGCATTGTCATTCTAGGAGAAACACTGAATACTTGGAATATCCACATTACACTTGTGGAGTGATGCTATTCATTTCCTTCTCAATGTTGTTTTAAATTTGCAACTGCCATGAGTCACGGTTGCATTTTATTTTGCCTGTGAAGCCTTCGTGTTTAGTACTTTAAATGTTGCTGGTAGTGCAGCAATATTTGATTAACATATCCTCAAGGATAGAAGCTATGTCTTCTGCTCCCCTTGCATTCTTAGAGGGGCAAAAGAGATACTCAAGTTCATGTGTCACTTAAAATCCAGCACATCCTTCCCATGGTGGTTACTCTCAGCATTTGCATTTAGCTGAGCCCCTTCCAGTAGAGCAAGTCTGTTTGTAACTCCTGAATGATACAGGAGTGGGCCAGGTGAACATGTTGGGGTATGATTTTTGGGATAATAATGGCAGCTCATTTCTATTTATGGGTTTAATTGATCTTAATCCAGCAGGCTCTGAAATCACGACCCTACAGCAAGTACCTCCCATGAAGGATGATGGCTTAAGACCTCTGTCAATCACCCAGCAGAGCAGATGAGTACCCAAGTATTTCTGATTTTAAGGAGCGCTTTAATCCAATCAATTTCAGAGAGTCTTACTTCCTCTGAGCCATGCATGGATTAATTCTATAAGAGTGCCTTTTCCATTAAAGAAACTGATTGCAAACTTCCCTTCTAATTGTGAAAATGCTCACCTGCTCAAAGTAAACAGTTCTGGAAAGACACCTTCATTTTGCTTCAGTTATTTGGCTGAGAGGAGTGGAGTTTCAATGGAAGTTTAAGAAGTAAGAATGCAACACCCATTCTCGCTCATAGAGCAATTTGTGCCTAAGGTAAATGCAGAAACTACAAATCGACCTTGACTTCCATCACCCACTTTTCAAGGACCTTGATTACTTGGTTACTATTCCCTAAGTAGGGGGGCTGTGGGAATAAGGAGGCATTGAGTTAATTATTTAATAGGAACAATAATCAAAAATTGAAAGCAACCTAAATATCCAAAAGTCAGAAAATTATTAAATCAACTATTAAATTGATTTTAGTATATTTATATGCTGGAAAATAATGAAATAAGTAAAATCATGTTTTCTGAAGAATGTATAATGAGACGAGAAAATATTCACATATGTGAAATGAAAAAAAGGGTGTAAGACTGTATGTACAATTTCTTGAGAATCTGTAGTCCTGGAGAAAAGACTGTGTTCTACAGCAGTTCAAAAGAATGAAATGGATTTAAATGTACTAATATGGAAAGATTCCTAAAATGTGACTCACATCATCAAAGCATGTTTCAAAACGGTGTGCAGCACAATCTTACTTGGCTGGGACTTTGGGTTGGAAAGGTTAAAGGGCACTTTAATCTCATCTGTAGCATTTGGGTTTCTGTAATGAGAACATATTTATAGGGGTGCCTGGGTGGCTCAATCAGTTAAACGTCTGATTCTTGATCTCAGCTCAGGTCTTGATCTCGGGGTCATGAGTTCAAGTCCCACATTGAAGAGACTATATTTGTATATCATGTCATTTAAAATTATGTTTTAAAAATTTTAAGTAGGGGGAGAAGAGATAGGATGATGATGATGATAGTTGACTATCTCTTAATAGTATGATTGTAGTTATTTGCTGAAACTTGCGGCTCAATCACTTGACAAGATTGGATTGTGGTTCTCTGCGACTCCGAAGTTCAAGTTCTTTCCGTTCTGTATCACCTTTCCAGTCACGTGTCCCTAGGGGCTCCAGGGTCAGGTCACTGTTAGCGGAAAAGAAGGAACAAGCAGAGATAGGTGGCTGTCTTTCTTCATGAACCTTAAGGCTCCGAGTTCAGAGGTGGAAATCAGGCACTGGACCAGCAAACCAGAGGCTGTGAGGGGATGGAAATGGCACCACCAGCTGATCCTCCCCCCCTCCAAAATCTGCGGCTTCTTTGCAGCTGTGGTTCACTGCATAGTCTTCTTGGGAGCTTAACAGAGAGATTCTGAGACCTACTTCCAGGGACTGTGACCCAGTAGGTCTCAAGCATGGCCCAGGAATCCTGCATTTTCACACACATCCCACGTGGTTTTTAGACCATTTCTTGAGAAACCCTGCCCTAGAGATACTATGGATTCAGAGAACGAATGCATGAAGTGTCATCCTCTCCCTTCCCAACTTACCAGATGATCCTCTGAATCCATTTTTCTTTCAGAATGGTCCTTTATGCCCATTTAAAGCTGATTCCTTGAATTAAAATATTGGGGGTGGGGTTGCACAAGGGTAAAATGAGGGGGTAGGGGGAGAATTATACACTGTGAGTGGGCTGGGGAGAGTGGGGAGAGGCAGGGGTGGCTCAAGGAAGAAGAGGGGCAGCAGCTACATAAATGCTATGAAGTTTAAAAATCAATACAAATGCTCTTCTCTTTAGACATGACCCTGCCAAACATATGACATAACAGAGTACGACCTGTTAAATAACAGTTGTTGTCGGAGGATTGTAGTGAAAATAATTATAGCATTGAAGAAGTAAGCACCCAGGCTCTGATCATTAGCTTAGCTAAGAGACAGAGCTATTAGTCCACTGGGGTCAAGAAGAACCGCAAGAAACAGGTTTCCTCCTGAAAGATTTGCCTGGATTGCCGGGGCTCCCAGAAAGCAAACCAAAGGTCCTATGTTGCCACCTAGAGTCCAAAGGCTGGAAGTATTGGCTGAGGAAATTTAAATCGATCTGACTTCTGGAAAAATCTCTCTGTCCAAGTTTAATTACAGCACTTAAAAACCACCAGCTTCAGACTTAAGGATGCCAATCATTCCTTTCTTCCCCCACAGGACATGAGTTCAGTGTGTGAACTCAATCCTTCAGAATGCCCAAATAATTTCAGGATAGAAAAAATTTCTAGAACCTCGATTGAATGTGAGAGAGAATATGTCTGTGTGTGAGTGTGAGGGAGTCGGGTGAGGTCTTAACTGCCACTGTCTAACCAGATGATCTTAGTAAGATCACTAATCCCTCAGGGCTGTTCCTTTTATGTAAATGAGAGGACTGAACTAACTTGACAACACAAGACATCTAAGCCCTAAAATTCTGTATTTCTATAATAACTAGATTCTATTTTAACCCAGACATCAGTCAAAAAAAAAAAAATTGGCACCATATGCAAAAAAAGTTGGTACCCTGCGTTCCTTAATGTGACCTTCTTCATCAAGGAAACCATGTCTTTGCTGCCCTCTAGAGCTCCGCCTGAAATCTGCACGAATTTAATAGAATCTTAGAGCCTGGCAGAGGCATGCAGTCTCAGGCACATTTTTTCTGCAACATTTTACTCCTTCTTTCCATTCTTGCTCTTATACATCTTCCGATACAATTCAGTTCAATTCAATCATTTATTCTAGAATTCACTCCCAACTCTTCCTGTTTATGGCTTTTGGCTGTTGGACGGTAAGCCTACATCATTTACTTGGAAGAAGGGGCCAATTTTTCTAAAGGGTTCTTTGCTCCATAAATACGTCTCCTCTAAGTAAGTTGTACAGGGGCACTAGGGAGGATTATCTGTTCTGATTTACGGAACCAACGCTTATAAAAATAATCCCAGGCTCTTTTCTTGTATCACGTCCAAGAAATGTGTGCACCGAAACCTCCACTGCACTGACAACGCAAGAACCGCTGTGAAACTGCCAAAGAAACATGGGACCACTGGGTAGAAGTTCACCGGCTGAGTCAGCAGGGGAGCCGTATTTTCCGCCTTGCTTTGGAATTATAATTCAGTTCTGAGCTTTCTCAGAACTATAGCCAGTCTTTGATCCATCCAGTCTGCTAATTGGTGGGTTGTACATGAAGGACGGCTTAGAGAAAAGTGGAAACAATGCTTTCGCTGGTTGCATCTTTCTTAACATTGGAAACATCTCCATTTAAGGCAAGAGCATTCCAGTTCAGTTGCGATTTTTTTACTCGGAGCGGGACTACTGCTGTTGCTAGAACAGCAGTGATGTATAGCAAAATTTATGCCAGAAATTAAAGTGTTGGTAGTGACCTATTATAAACTAAAACCTCCATAAGACCAGTTCTACGATACCTAGAGGATATGCAATGGCCTTCAGGGTTACGGCTAAAGGGAGACCCAAGACCCCTTCTTACTTGATCTGTATCCCATTCAAAGTCTAATCCATTCCAGGGTCCAGCCTCCTGCAGGGTGTCAAGTCAGCCACAGTGGGGACTTCACAAAGCTTTTAAGGCACTAGTTGATCAGGGAGTAGATGAAGCACTGGAGAAAGATTCGCAGAGTTTCAAATGTTTTCCACTGTTCATAGTTATAAAAGGATCTTCCAGTAGTTAAAGGGCCGTTAGTGTTTATGATAACTCTAAAGGGACTGCCTGTAAATTTGGCTTTTCTGCTACCCATCACGCAGCTACTGGGAAACCTAGCAACATAGAAGATTCCATTGTTTAGCCCCAGGTGCGACACCCTTAAAACCCCAGGGAACAGACAATAGTAAATAACCTAGTCTGCTTGCGAGAACCTGCTGCCTGTTGCTAGCCATGTGTTTGGCTTTTTAAGCTCCCAGAATCCATTTCCTGCCCCAGAGTCCTTCCGCCTTCACCCTGGCATGGTCTAGCAGGCATCCTTCATTCTACCCACTGAGGCCATGGTGACTAGGGAGGACTGAGCGGAGGAGTCCTCAAACCACAGAGGCTCCAGAATAGTTTCCGCCACTCAAAAGTAAAGGGGTGAATTTGAACCCTTTGTTTACTGTATCTCTTTCTGTATATGACCTAAATAATTATTCCAAGTGCTGGTAAATGCAGGTTTGTAGCCACATGGAGAAAGGAGGTAGAGCTAGCTTATGCTGGGCATTACAGCTGCTCACTGCTATTTCCAAGCCTCTTCTTCCATGTGCTCAGGAGGGTTGCCCCTATTACTCCCTACAAGCACGTGACTCTGTAACTTGCTTTGCCCATTGAAATGTGAGAGGAAGTGAAGTTGATCACTTCTGTATGGAAATGCTGAAGAGTGTGTGAGATTCTGCATGGCCCTCATCTTTTGCATGGAAAGATGTGTCAATGTCACAGTGCCACCAGACCAAAGAAACCTGGAATGTTGAGCCAATATACAAAGGACAGCTGCCTAGAAAATTGATTGAACCTGTAAAGGACTTTACATGAGTGGGAACCAAACCTTTGTTTCTTAAGCCACTGACTTTTTTTTTTTTTTAAAGAGTTGTTTGTTACCGCAGCATATCCAGGCTCTCCTGACTGGTACATGCTTACCTATTACTGTAAGTTGAATTTTTTCAGTCTAAATATTGTTTACCTTGCTGAGAGAGACAGAAGCAATCAGAAGCTCATATTTCTTTCTAATCTCATTAAATCCTAACAACAACATTGCATTATGACAACAGCTGAAATATTTGGCCTGCTCCTGCCTTGATCTTTCTTACTCTAAAAACAATTGCCTTATTTTCAATTTTAAATTCCCCTTTAGCTCTCTTTAATGCTTTTTGCCAGATTTGCCTCACTTGGGTCATTAACTTTTCCAGCCCTGCCATTACACATCTATGCTACCTTCTTATGTTTATACTGCATATTATTTCTCCTTCCCTGAACCATGCTACCCGCCAACCCTGACATTTCCATCATCTGGACATACTGTTTTGAAGTCTGGGCTTATTAGCATTTTTCAGAATTCTCAGCATTCTTTCTTTTATTTTTTTTAAGTTTACTTATGTTTTTAGTGATCTCTACATCCAACATTGGGTTAGAACTCATGACCCCAAGGTCAAGAGTTACACGTTCCACCAACTGAGCCAGTCAGGTGCATTCTTAAGGGGCCTTTCCTTCTGGAGTTTCCTGTAGTGGTACTATGTCTCTTCTGCCTTGTGCTTTAAAATCAATTTTCCACAAATCTAGGTTCCCAAATTGTGTACTGGGGTTCCCTGAACACTTTAGCAAACTCACAGGCTCATTGCAGAGTGTTTTAAACTTCTGAGGAAAACACAGGGATATCCAACCTCTATCAGATACGATATGAACTACTAGCTCAAGACTGTTTATAATTTCAATATTAGAACACATTACATTCTGTTGACATCATAACTTTGCAAAGTTGTATTTTCAGTGATCACTGTAATAAAAACCAAGTACAAGATTGTGAAAATCAATATAGACAAGGAAATGAGGATGGCAATGTCTTATTTGAATCCAGGAGTTTGAGAAGTTGTGCAGTGCCAAATAGGTACACACATTTAGCAATTGTTGGTTATTTAAGAACAAAATAAAAATATTATCTTTTAATTAATGTATAATATTTTTTCAAATAGCTACCAAGTTGTTAGAGCATAAATACTTCTTATGTTGTTCGGCCTTATCTACTTATAATAATGAAACTATTAACAATTTTTTTTTGGTCTAGGAGAACCATTAAAAATTACTGAAAAATTGGGGCATGATAGACTGAGAAAATGTGGGAACTTCTGGCCTAGGAACACATTCAACCATACTCAAAATCGTGTCCTGTTACATCCTCAAATAGACATGGTCCAGTCTCTTCAATAAGTGGTGCTGGGAGAACTTAATATCCACATGAAAAAGAATGATGTGGACCTTTATTTCACACCATATACAGAAATTAACTCAAAATGGATCAAAGACCTAAATATAAGAGTTAAAACTATAGAACTCTTAGAAGAAAATATGAGGGTAAATCTTCATGACCTTGGATTTAGCAATGGGTTTTTAGATAATGACACCAAAAGCACAAGCCAAAAAAAAAAAAAAAAGAAGAAAGAAAGAAAAAAGAAAAAGAGAAAGAAAAAGATAAATTGGACTTTGTCAAAATTTTGTGCATCAAAAGACACTATCAAGAGAGTGAAAAGACAACCCACAAAATGGGAGAAAATATTTACAGACCATATATCTGATAAAGGCCTAGCATTCAGAATAAAGAAAGAATTCCTATAGCTGGACAACAAAAAGACAAAACCAAATTTAAAAATGGGCAGAGGAGGGGCTCAGTCAGTAGAGCATATGACTCTTGGTCTTGGGCTTGTGAGTTCAAGCCTCATGTCGGATGTAGAACTTACTTTAAAAAAATAAAACTGAAAACGGGCAAAGGACTTGAATAGACATTCCCCCTCCACCCCCCCCCCAATATACAAATAGCCAAAAACTACATGAAAAGATGCTCACTATCACCTGTTATTAGGAAAATTCACAACAAAACCCAAAGAAATACTACCTCATACCCACAAGTTTTGGCTATAATAAAAACAGAAAATAACAAGAGTTGGTGGAGACTAGGAGAAACTGGAAAACTTGTTCATTGCTGGTGGGATGTAAAATGGTGCAGCCACTGTGAAAAAAAACAGGTTAGTGATTCCTCAGAAAGTTAAGCATAGAATTACTAAATGATCTAGCAATTCCACTCCTAGATATATATCCCAAGGAAATCAAACAGGTATTCAAACAAATACTGGACATAAATGTTCACAGCATTACTATTCACAGTAGCCAAAAGGTGGAAGCCCAAATGTCTGTCAACTGACAAATGGATAAACAAATATGGCATACCCATACAATGGAATATTACTCAGACCAAAAAAACAGGGGATGAAATAGTGATACCTGATACAGTGTAGATGAACCTCAAAAACATTATGCTATGTGAAAAAAGCTAGACACACAAGGTCACACATTGTATGATTCCATTTATAGGAAATATCCAGAATAGGTATGTCTATAAAGACAGAGAGTGGACTAGTGGTTGCCAAGAGCTGAGAAAGAAGGAATAGGGAAAGACTGCTTAATGGATACAGAGTTTACTTTTGGCATAATGAAAATTTTTGTAACTAGATAGAGCGGATGGTTGCACAATATCACGACTAATTGCCACTGAACTGTACACTTTAAAATGGCTAATGGTTAATTTTATGTTATGTAATTTATGTTATGTTATCTCAATTATATTTATATCTTAAAACTTTTGATAAGGGTTTCAGAGCAGGGAGTTCAAAATTGTCACATCTGGCAAGAATCTGAAAGGTGAATATATATATATATTCACATATATATGTATATATGATATACATGATATATATGATATCATATATAATATGATATATAACATATCATTGAGATAAAATTCATATATAAATAAAAGCCCCTAGCATGGTCATCTTCTCTCAATGTTTCCGTAACTTCTACTCTGCCAATAATTCCCACTTGCGGTAGAATTAGTTAGGGCCATTGTATCAGGGGACTTAGTCATCCTTCCACTCTGTGAGACAGAGGTTCCTAACCTTTAGTTCAGCTTCAGGGGGTCAAGAGACTCTTCAAGATTCTATGTCACATTTTTCGCCCATGTGCAGAGAGAGCAGGTAAACTGCACTGTGGTGGCCACAAGAGGTCTCGGCAATCCCACAGGGAGTTCTGAAGCTGGGATGGTCTCCATGTATACCACGGGTCCAGGCACTACTTATAAAGGAAGCTGGGTTCAGGCTGCCTCCAGGGAGAGGACATAATCTTCTTCCAAGAGCAATTCCTGGGGGAGGACTCAGCTGTGCGTGGGGAATGAGTGTGCTGGTCCTAAGAGGATGATCTGAGCAGCTTACAACAGCATCCACTTCAGTTGGCATAATTGCGATACACCACCAGTACCCTCTCGGTGTGGTAGATTCCAAATGCTAATTGTTTCTCTTGCATAGAGCTTCTTGATTCTTTGGAGACCGATCAACAGTGGACATCCTGAATTGGGTGCTGTCTCTCTGGCTGAAGTTGCCTGACAACTTTCCTTTCGGCTCCCAGTTTCCTAGTCTGTTTCTCTGTGGGGGTCTTCTCACTGCTCCAGGTAGCCCTCTTAGACTGAGCTGCTTTCAAAATGACTCAGACCAGCTCCTTCCAGAGATTTTTTTTGTAGCATATATTAGAAGTGGTCTCAAAAAAAAATTTGTGGACCCTGTTATCTAAATGTTACCAGAAAGAAAGATCAACTTCTCTAAACCAAATTCATGATCCTTGGCAGATGTGCTGTGTGTTTCGTGTGGCTTATATCCAACAATTCCCTACCACTGGTCAAATCATTTCACTATCTGAGAATATGATTTGCAACTAATTCATCTTGAAGTGTTTGACCAGAACCTACAGTGCTTAAAATTAGAAATGCTATGTGTATTTTATTGAGATTTTTTTCAGTGCCCATGGTGGGTGATTGCTAACATCTGCTTTGAAAAATTTCCAGGCTAAAATCATTATGGCCTTATGCTACAGCTTAGAACTTTGGATCTCAACTGCCTGTTCCTCAGTGTGTCAGAGCAGGCCCCAGGACTGTTTCTTAGGAGTATTTCTTTCTTTCTTTCTTTTTTTTTTTTAAGATTTTATTTATTTATTTGACAGAGATAGAGACAGCCAGCGAGAGAGGGAACACAGCAGGGGGAGTGGGAGAGGAAGAAGCAGGCTCATAGCGGAGGAGCCTGACGTGGGGCTCGATCCCAGAACACCAGGATCATGCCCTGAGCCGAAGGCAGACGCTTAACCACTGCGCTACCCAGGCGCCCCCTTAGGAGTATTTCTGACCCTGCTCATAGTTTGTCTCTATTCCCACTGCCATGCCGAGGTGGGTTTTAGTTAGACTCCTTAATTTTCAAAGGATCTTAAATCTACTCTTAGCCAGTGATTGTCTTTTCCTTTAATCAGCCATTCAAAATATTCACCTTTCCGATTCTTGCCAGACATGACAATTTTGAACTCCCTGCTCTGAAACCCTTATCAAAAGTTTTAAGATATATTTATAGGAGCTGGCTTAAGAAAACAGGCAGACAATCCTCTAAATATTTTTAAAATTTAACTCAGGATTATACTAGACCATGTGATCTCAAGCTTTTTGTAGAAGTGTGGAGCCGTACTTTGGCCTACCCTGAAGGATTTTATAAGAGACTCATTTTTTAATTTACTGGGGGAGAGGGCTGTGGTTGAGAAGCCATCCTCTCCATGATCGTGCTTCCTCTCTATGACATCTATTGGGTGTAAGGAGAATAGGTACTTCTCCGCATGACCTAGCTTATTGGTTGCTAGTGGAAAGTGTGAATCTTGAAACTCAGCATATCTTCCTTTTTACAATGAACTATCAAAAATTTCAAAACCAAATCTGTGACTCACTTGAGCAACTACCAAGACCTTAGAATACGCATTTTCCTCATGACCTAGCTCCTTGGTAGCTGGTGGAAAGTATGAATCTTGAAGCTCAGTGTTATTGTCCTCTTTACATTGAATTATTAAAACAGGTCAATGCCAAAGTTGTAACTCACCCATAGCAACTATTAAGATCTTCAGGCATGCATTTCTTGGTATTCATATTACTATTTTTCTACTCATTTCCTTGTCATAGTCCCCTTAAATTATATATTTTTAATGCTCTTATTTGTACATGTTTTATAGCTTAACTTAAATTTTTCATAGAAAAGGGCTTGGATATAAATAAAATGAAATAGCCATCTCAACTCCAGTTCCACCCCTTCCTTGCCTAACCATTCGTTTCATTTGACTTCTTACAACATTCTTTATCAAGCCTGATTTAATCATTAATCATGATGATGACAACAACAACAACAAAAATAACTGTTGGTTGAGAGACTCTATGTGCGAGATTCTTGACATACTAACATGGGTCTCATTTAATCTTTAAGCCCCCTCTCAATGCAGGTATTCTTTCCCTGTTTTACAAAAAAGTAAAACAAGGCTCAGGAGGTTTAAAGTATTGCTCAAAGGTAACCTCAGTAAGCGACAGACCTAAAACTGGAATTCTCCAAAGACCCTTTTCTTTTCTCTGTGCCAGTTTGCCCACTCTGTAAAATAATGCTCTTTCACTCTTTATTTTATTTTATTTTATTTTATTTTATTTTATTTTATTTTATTTGCACTTTCACTCTTTGAAAGCGTCATCATTCAATGGCTTTGAACTGATACAATGACACGTACCGGTAAAACCCCAAGCCTTCGTTTCTCTAATAGAGATGGGGACATGGGGGTGGGTGGGATCTCTCAGCCATTTAACAGGACATTGTCTTGCTCGCTAAATGAGTGAACAGAACTCCATCATCATTCCTTCTCCTTTCTGAAAGAGGCATAAGCTACAGCTTAGACTAGAGGTGGAGACGGAAGTGAAGAAAAAAGCAGACAAGATCTAAAACAGAAATATTTTACTGGATTCCCAACCCAGGGCTGAAGAAAGTGAAAGAAACTGGGGGGTTGTGTTTTCATTAACTTGTAAGACAAGCCGGTTTGGCTAGATTTTAGCTGAGCAACAAGCAGAAACCTGTACTTTACTATTTTTTATGTTAGGTTTATTGAGGAGTAATTTATATATAATAAAATTTGCCCCTTTAAAATGTAGAGCTGGACGAGTTTTGATCAACGTGTACATTTCCATAGCCACTATCATGCAAGATGCAGAATATTACTATCACCCCAAAAAGTCTTCCTCCTGCTCTTTTGCAGTGAATCTCTTCCTCTTGACACACTAATCCCTGGCAAATACACAGTATTGCCTTTTCCTGACTACAATATGAATGGAATCATATAGTATGTAATCTTTTGCATCTGTCTTGTTTGACTTAACACAATACTTTTAGAATTTGTCTATGGTGTTGCAAATATCCATAGTTCATTGTTTTTATTGCTGAGTAGAATATCCTTGTGGATGGAATTCACATTTGTAGATATGCCAAAGCTTGTTTACCTACTCACCAGTTGATGAACATTTGATTTGTGGCTTTTATGAATAAAGCTGTTATTGAACATGTGCCTGCAGGTATTTATAGGAAAATACCCAGGAAAGGTATCGCTGGATTGTATGGTGAGTGGATATTAACTGTACAAAAAGCTACTGAACTGTTTTTCAAGTGGCTAAACCCTTCTGTGTTCACACCAGCAATGGATGGGATTTCTAATTGCACCACATTCTTGTATACACTTGCTATTGTAAATCTTATTGTAATTTTAATTTATTTCCCTAAACACTAATGATGTTGAGTACCTTTTCATAGACTTATTTGCCATTTATGTCTTCTTTTGGTGAAATGTATGTTAAAATCGTTTCCTTTTTCTTTTTTCTTTTTTGGATGGTTTGCCTTTTTATTATTGACTTATAAGTGCTCTTATATTTAGGATACAAGTCCTTTATCAGACATATGTTTTGAAAACATTTTCTCCTAGTTTGTGGTTTTCCTTTTCTTTTCCTTAATCGTGTCTTTTAAAGGCGAGTTGTTAGTTTTGGTGAAGTCATTAGAGTTTTTGCTCTTAAATTCAGGGCTATGATCCATTTCAAATTAGTTTTTGTGTATGAGGCAAGGTAAGGGTTGAGGTTCTTTTTTTTTTTTTCTTGCATATGGATGTCCAATTATTCCAATTGTTCTTTTAAGAAGCACAACTTATTACAAACTCGATACTTTCTTTCCTTCAATTACCTTAGCACCTTCGTCAAAAATCAATTGACCACATATATGTGGGTCTATTTCTGAGCTCTTTATTGATGTATATGTCTATTCTTACAATACTAGCACACTGGCTTTATTACTGTAACTTTACATTAAGTGTTGAAATCAGGTATTAATGGAACCCACATCTTTTTCAAAACTGTTTTGAATATCTAGATGCTTTTCATTCCATATAAATTTTAGGATCTTGCTTTTCAATTCCTAAAAAAAGAACAGCCACTGGGATTTTTATTGAGATTCGTTGAAACTATTGATCAATCTGGGGAAGGACTGGTATCTTAACAATATTCTAATTAATAAACACAATGTATAACTCTATTTAGGCCTTCTCTGTTTTTTCCCCCCAGCATGTAGTTTGTTAAATTTATCTTTGAGAACTTCATTTTGATGCTATTATAAATGATATTTTTATGTCAATTTCCAATTGTTCACTGATAGTACATAGAAATATAATTCATTTTTTATTTTGACTTTGTATCCTTTGACTTTGCTAAACTCACACAGTAGTTCCGTAATTGCTATAGTTACTTGGATTTTCTATGTAGATGATCGGGTCTTCTACTGATAAAGATAGTTTGACTTCTTCCTTTCCAAAATATATGACTCTAAGGGGCACTTGGCTGGTTTAGTCAGTAGGGCATGCACCTCTTGATCTAGGAGTCATGAGTTCAAGTCCCATGTTGGGTATAGAGATTACTTTAAAAAAGGAAAAAAAGAAAAACTGGGGCACCTGGCTGGCTCAGTCTGTAGAGCAGGCAACTTGATCTTGAGGGTCATGAGTTTGAGCCCCATGTTGGGCATAGAGCTTACTTAAAGAAAAAACAAAATATATGACTCCTTTTTTAAAAGATTTTATTTATTTATTTGACAGAGAGAGACAGCGAGAGAGGGAACACAAGCAAGGGAAGTGTGAGAGGGAGAAGTAGGCTTCCCGCTGAGCAGGGAGACCGATGCCAGGCTCAATCCCAGGACCCTGGGATCATGACCTAAACTGAAGGCAGATGCTTAACCGCTGTGCCACCCAGGCGCCCCGGATATTTCCCTCTATCGCTAGATTATTTAAAGTGTCTATTATGAATGAATTTTTGACTTTATAAAATGTTTCTTCTTCCTGCTTCTTTTCAGATGATGGTATGATTTTTTTTTCTTTTTTAAATTAATTAATTGGTTATTTTAGAGAGGAAGGCAGGAGGGGCAGAGGGAGAGGGAGAGAGAGAGAATCCTAAGCGGCTCCATGCCCAGTGTGGAGCCCGATGTGAGGCTTGATCTCACAACCCTGAGATCATGACCTGAGCTGAAATCAAGGGTCGGATGCGTCACTGACTAAGCCACCCAGGTGCCCTATGATTTTTCATTTTAAGCTTGTTGATGTGGTAAATTACACTGATTGATTTTCAAATGTGAAACCAATTTTGCATACCTGTGATGAATCTTATTTTCTTTGTGGCCCTGATGTATTATCATTTTTATGTATTATTGGATTCAAGTTAATAATCTTTTCTTGAGGATTTGACATACATATTTATGAGGATTTTGTTCAGTAGTGTTCTTGTAATGTCCATGTCTGGTTTAGGTATCAGGGTCATACTGGCCTCACAAAATGAGTTGGAGATTATTTTTTCCTCTCCTATTTTCTGGAAGAGTTTGCAAAACCGGCATTTTAAAGCTCATCTATTTCTTTTTTTTTTTTTCTAAGATTTTATTTATTTATTTGACAGAGAGAGACAGCCAGCGAGAGAGGGAACACAAGCAGGGGGAGTGGGAGAGGAAGAAGCAGGCTCCCAGTGGAGCAGGGAGCCAGATGCGGGGCTCGATCCCAGGACCCTGGGATCACCGCCTGGGCTGAAGGCAGATGCTTAACAACTGAGCCACCCAGGCGCCCCTAAACTCATCTATTTCTATTCATTTTGCCCCTGAACGTCCAACCTCACCTCAGGTCCTCTCTACATGATTCTTTGAAGTACTTTAAAGTTCTCTTTGTGGAACCAAGAAGACAAGGGGTTCCTATACATATGAGAAATTCAAATACCTTGGAAAGGCCGTGTGTGTATGTGTGTGTGTGTGTGTGTGTGTACGTGTGTGTTCCTGTGCTTCTCTCTAAGAGTTACTGTACAACAGGAGAGAAAAAGGAAAGAGTGTTCTAAACGTTGGAGGAAACTAACGTAAGTCACCATGTGTCACAGCCTCACAAGGACAACGGCTACTTATTATCAGAGGAGAAGGGCATTATATCAAAATCCACTCCTTTAAGCAAGACGAGGGCATGTAACGCCAAAGCAAACCCTTTCTCTCTGCTTTCTAAGTGTGGTTCCGTTGACCCATATTACCCTCCAGAGTCTTGCCCCTTGAAATCAAAAACTTTTCAGTGAGCTCAAACCCTTCAGGCCTGGAACAAACCTACATTTGAACATGGGTTAAACACACAGGTGAGTTCTTAGAGAATCCATATGTTTTGCTATTGCCTCATAACCTGTCAGAGACTAGACAAGTGACAGGAAGCCACTGAAGAGGATGGAAGATGAAAGGGCCCTGTGTAAGTCTGGGACTTTACCCTCTTTCACCTTCCAGCTTTTCTCTCCGCTGCAGAGAGGACATTTCTGGAGGAAGGCTACATACAGGTGACATTTGCTTTTTGGAGATTTACTGGGGAGCACATGGGAGCCCAGCTGAGATTCCTGTAGGAGGAAAATTACTACACAAATGTACATTTTCACCCCTGCTTAATGAAGACAGAAGAGCAGAGAGAAGACTCAATAAGGACGTGTGCCTTCAGCTCCTTACTGGGCTATGTCTAAATCTTCTTCACCCACAGGGACCAGCACCGGCCTTAGGGCTCAGACCATGGAAGGAGCATTTGCATGCAAGTCAGAGGATTTGGTGTCCAGTCCTAGAGTGACTCTTATCTGAGTTCAAGGAAGGTGTGTCCTGCCAGAACAAGGGAATCCGGGTCTACTCAATTTTACCAATGAAAAGTGGGGTCCATCCCTTCCCTGTGGCATCTCTCTGCACACAGCAAGCTAGATCTTGATCCTGGTTGGTTTCCTCCCTGCTCCCAAGGCAAGGCAACTTTGTTCTTGAAGATATGGTTAAGGAAGAGAGCTGTATTGGTCAAGGTTCTTGCGGAAAACAGATGGTGCACTCAAATCAGGACAATACTCTAGAGCTAATGAAAATGGGGCTCCATTACTGTCTCAAGTCTAAAGGGAAGAGAGGAGGACATGACTTCCAGAATCTAAACGGAACAAGCTGTATGAAGAGGGTCTCCTGACAAGAGCTGCTACCCCATAGGATGGTGGCCAAGGAATGACACCCCTCACACACCTCAGTCTCCTTCTGGTGTTCCACATTGGTTGAACCAAAAGGGAAACCAGAGGACCAGGAAACAGGTTGATGTGGTCCACACAGGTGAGCTTCCTGGGGTCCAAAGCAGGGTGGAAGAGGGTAGGGAATGAATCTGGAGGAACAAAGGGAAGGCATCCAGTGAGTAGGTTCGTACATCAGAGAGTTTCCCACACCCCCAGACCCTGTTCAGAGAACAATTATATCTTTCCATTCCCTTCTTGACATCTATTCCCTAGGAGGAAAAGCTCCAAGGTTCACCATCTCTGGAGTAGAACCAAGGGGCCCATCATTGGAATCTGGGTCTTAGCAGCTGGGCCACCAGGTAGGACAGACTGGTAGAGACTGTGAAACCTGCCAAAAGGTTCGTGGCCAGAAGCCATGCTTTTTCCCCCAAAGAGAAGAAACAGGTCCCTGAAACGGGCTGGTTGGTCATGAGTAAAGTTCAACCCTGTTCATTCCTGTTAACATCCTGTGGCGGCCAGGGGCACTGAAGGAAGTCAGTAGTCAGGAAAATTCCAAGACGCTTTTACTAAAAATAAAGTAAATAGCCATTTCTTACAAGATGCCCAGCCACTAATTAGCTGCAGTACTTCTGTGTGAGGAGAGGCCCTTTGGCTACAGAATATGAATTTTAAAACTAAGCTCCCTCCGAAGTGGCAATTAAGGGCTTTACCCAATCATAATAAACCTTAGTCTTCCTTTCCTAAGCAAGCTCCGCATCTTGCTGCCAGAGCAAACCCATCAGCTCATTCCTGGTTTCCTTCTTAAAACAGAGCAGGGCCCTGACACTCCACAGAGCAAATACTCTCGGACAGCTCTTTCCAGGCTCCTGGCGCAGCTCTCAGGGCCCGTTACAGCGCTGGCATGGGCACAGCAGACCCTAAGTGTCCTTCGGTCTCTGGCCTCGGCCCATGGCACCAGGACACCGTCCACTAAGGCCGGGCAGCCTGATAGTTATGGATGCCGGCTTTGCTACTACAGTCATGGCGTTTGCAGAAACAGAGCAAGAATTCCTTCACGGCACTTGATGAAAGTTTGCGAGTGTACATGTAACAGTGATAGACATTTTGCACTGTGTGTGTTCTCTGCCTCTTTCCAGCTCTCCATTCTCCCCCTAGAGACAAGCCTGGTGTTGTCCACCTGGCCCGCTCCTTTTTCTTCCCTCTTGGGACCAGCATGGGGAGCTCATGGTGAAGTCAGACTGGAGTCACAAGGTGGCATGCCTGCAGGGGCAGGGCAGGGCAGGGCAGGGGGCAGCAGTGCAGGGAGAGTGCAGAAGCAGCAGAGAGCTGGGGCCTGTAAAGCAAAAGGAGGTGAAGCCCTGAACTCAGCTCTGCCCAGCCAACTGTTGTTGGAATACACCCCTGCTGTGGCCTGATCTAACCATTCTTCAACACAAACCCCAGATTTGGATTTCTGTACAAAACGTCTTGATTGTTGTGGGACCAGAAAACAACGTAGGCAGGTGTGGCCTGTGCCTGCCCGTGTGTGACGCCAGGGTGAGATGAGGTGTATTGAAAAGGAACAGGAAAGAGGGGGAAGGGACAGCAGAGTATAAAGTTAGGTTTAAAAGTATCCTAAATGGGGAGCTGAGAGCTGCTAATAGTGAGGAGGATTTGGAGAACGGCTGCAGCTGAAAGAGGTGATTTTAAAGATGATCTGCTATGCATTACTGGACTGCCCATTTGGATGTTACCCTGAGAAACTGAATTAAAATTTTAAAGCCTTCATGACATTTCCCCAAAGAAGACATCCAGATGGCCAACAGACACCTGAAAAGATGCTCAACACCACTCATCATGGGGGAAATGCAAATCAAAATGAGGTATCATCTCACACCAGTCAGAATGGCTAAACCCAAGAGCACAAGAAACAAGTGTTGGCGAGGACGTGGAGTAAAAGGAGCCCTTGTGCACTGTTGGTGGGGATGCAAACCGGTGCAGCCACTGTGGTAAATAGTATGGAGGTTCCTCAAAAAGTTACAAATGGAACTACCATGTGATCCAGTAATTCCACTACGGGATATTTACCAAAAGAAAGCAAAAACACTAACTCAAAAAGATAAGGCACCCCTATGTTTATTGTAGCATTATTTACCACAGCCAAACTATGGAAGTAGCCCAAGTGGACACGGACAGATGAACGGTTAAGAAGATACAGTGTATATACACAGTGGGGTATTACTGAGGCATCAAAAAAATGAAATCTTGCCATTCGCAAAAACACGGATGGAGCTAGAGAGTCTAATGCTAAGCAAAATAAGTCAGAGAAAGACAAATTCCATATGATTTCGCTCATATGTGGAATTTAAGAAATGAAACAAATGAGCAAAGGTAAAAAAAAAAATAAAGTAGAGGGAGACAAACCAAGAAACAGACTCTTATCTATAGAGCACAGACTGATGGTTACCAGAGGGCATGTGGGGGGGGCTATGGCTGAAATAGGGGATGGGGATTAAGGAGTACACGAATCGTGATGAAAATAAATACGTAAGTAAATAAATAAAAAATTTTAAAAGATTTTAATTCTCTCAATTATTCTTTGGTTGGCAGACAGTGTTACTGTTTCGAGGTGACTGTGTCGTGCAGGGCTGGGTGGCTGTCAGCTTTCCCTGTGGATGGCTCCCACTCGCATACTTTGGCTGTGTCCACTACCTCACGGTGAGCCCCCTGAGGGCAGGGTGAGGGCAGGGTGAGGGCATCTTTTGCTTCTCACTATTTGCTAAATGAATGCCTCTGTGGTAGCCTTCGTTCTTTTTTCAAGAGGTACAAACTGAGTTTAAATTCACTTTCAGTTTCCTCTGGGCCAATCAACATAATCGATCACAATATAATAAGCAGAGTGGGAGGGGCGCCTGGGTGGCTCAGTCCTTAAGTCTGCCTTCGGCTCAGGGCGTGGTCCTGGAGTTCTGGGATCGAGCCCCGCATCAGGCTCCTCTGCTGGGAGCCTGCTTCTTCCTCTCCCACTCCCCCTGCTTGTGTTCCCTCTCTCGCTAGCTGTCTCTCTATCAAATAAATAAATAAAATCTTTAAAAAAAAATAAGCAGAGTGGGAGAAAGCAGAGAAATCCATGACTACGAAAGGGAGAGTGGAGTGATCCTGGCGCTGCAAGCTGGCTCCAGCTAGGCTGGTGTTCTAGGGACAGGAAGCAGCCTAAAGAAAACACATTTTGCCCTACTCCTTGAACCAGGCTCTCTGTCAGCTCTCCCGGCAATTACTCACAGAGGGCAAGTTATACTCTCCTCCCTTTACCCTTAGGAAGCATATTACTTATCGATGCTGTGTAAAAAAAAAAAAAAAAACTATGCCAAAACTTAGTGATCTGAAACAATGAAGTGTTTATCTTTATTTCTGATTGTCAGAAATCTGGGCACAGTTTGGCTGGGCGCCCCCAACGTTAGGTCTTTTGTGAGGCTGCAGTCATCTCAAGGCTCAAGTGGGGGAGGATCCACTTCCAAGCTGATTTTCCTGGCTGTTGGCAAGCCTAGGTCCTTGCTGGCTGTTGGCCAGAAACATCACTTCCTTGCCAAGTGTGTCTCTCCTAAGGGCAGCTCACAACATGGCAACCTTTGGAGCAACCTGGTGAGAGAGCGAGTCTCTTTGTAACCTAATCTCAGTAGTGACTTCCCATCACTTCCGCCCTAGTTTATTTATTAGAAGTAAGTCACTAGGTCCATCCCATGCTCAAGGAGAAGGCAATCCATAGGGCTTGACTGCCAGGAGGTGGGAATCCTTGGACGTTTTAATCCAGCCTTGAAACTCAGGGCAGTGATGCAATGGTCATATTCTTCTAGACATAACTCTGGCTCATCTCTCTGAATAAGCTGAGGCATACACATAATTGTCCCCTATCAACCATCTTCCTACAAAAGTTGAACCCTGATACTAGTCACACATGTACCATGGGCAAACACCATAAACTGATCCTGGGGAAAGTTGACTTATATTGTAGTTTGTTGAGGACAGTGAGTCTAAAACATAAATCCATATTTTCTCAACATTTTCCTGTGATCCTTGGGTTCAAATTCTGGTTCTGCCTTTTATTAGCTGTGTGACTTTGGGCAAGAAACTTCCCTAAAGCTCTATTTCCTTATCCATAAAGTGGGGTAATAACAGAATTCATGCCACTGGGTTTTGGGTGGGATTAAATAAAAAAAGATTACATATCTAAAGACCTAGCATCGTGCCTGACACATTACAAGTACTGAAGGTTTGGTGCCTGTCATTATCATTACCATTATTGTTCCATTACTTTTCTTTAATGTATTTTCTTTCAAACCTTCTGCTCCTAAAGCCTGGCTTGCTTCCTCTTAGGATCCATAAAAACTGGTCAATGCTAAAAACTCACGGACAGTTTTTTTTTGGAGGGGGGTAATGTTTGGAAATTATAACTCTAGTCTTTGAAGATCTTATGTTGGTAGTTGGCTTCCGTCAAAATGAGGCATCTCAGAATTAGAACAGCTTATTGGAGAAGTTGGCAGGGAATAAAATGTGACAGATTGGCAGAAGTGAAGTGGATCTTTCTCCACATTTCACCTCTTTATTCTTTGCCCACAATTTGAATGGGTGTGTTCTGAGGGAATCTGTGCAGGGAAGGACAATATTGTCTCAGGTCCTCTCTCTGGGGTTGGAGTCCCCAAGTGTTTCAGAGGAAAGATGGCCCTTGGACACTTTGCTCACCACTGTGATATTCTGGAGTGGAGCAGAGTTGAATGTCTTTTCCTGCTTGCCTCAGGCAGTATTAGTTGCATTCCAGAAGTTTAGAAATATATGAGTGGACATATGATCTATGAAATAATTGTTGACTTTTCCATGTGTTTTGAGAAAGAGCTAAGGAGGACAAAGGCAATTTTTTTTCCCTTTCTCTCTCAACTTTTTTTTCCCCCAAGAAGTCACAGAATTGTGACCCACTTCATATCCGCCTTCTGCCTCTGGTTTTGAAATCTGCAGGCTGATGGCTTGTTTGCTTGTTAGCATGAAAGGCTTGCTCTGGGTCTGTGCTTGCTTGTTAGTAAAGAACCAACAAGCATTGCAGTCCAAAGGTAATCACAGAATGAAATCACTTCCAGATGCCAAACCCCACTCCTGATGGTGAAAGCAGACTTTACAATTTCAGTGGAACAGGTATTCGATGGCTCTCACCCAATCCTATTAGGGTTTGAACACGTACACG
The DNA here is from genome assembly GCF_017311325.1 of Ursus maritimus. Lineage (NCBI taxonomy): Eukaryota > Metazoa > Chordata > Mammalia > Carnivora > Ursidae > Ursus > Ursus maritimus. The sequence goes on from NW_024426230.1 coordinate 12,796,390, forward strand.
TGTTCTCAAGCTCCTTTTCTTTCTCTCCCTTTTCTCCTTTTTCCCCCCTTTTCTATCATCCCTTGCTTTCCTCCACTTGGATCAATATTAATGTAAAGAGCAAAATCAAAGCTGGATATAACCCTGTCTCAATTCTCCCATAAGCCTCTGAGCTGCTGTTGTCCCGTGATCTATGATCGCTCCCTGTTAGAGCTGCAGCTGCTAGAGAGGGAACCCCTTCTTCTAGCTCCATCCTCACAGGCTCCTAGGAAGCCTGTCCCAGGCAAAGTGTACACACAAAGGATACTGGTCCTCGGGAAGTTGGTAACGTTGCGACCAGAGGGATTGTCCCGCCTGCAGAAAAAGATCACTGCCCATACTCAGAATTGGCACAGAAATGAGACAGGCTGTCAGAGCTGGAACTCACACTGATGGAATATGTGGGGCTCAGCGGTGACGTGGGACACCTCTCCTTTGGATCCCTA
>NW_024426230.1:12796858-12832304 GCF_017311325.1 Ursus maritimus
TGGGATGTGTCAGCTCCTCACAGAGAGTGTGGGGAAAGAGGAAGGAAAGAAGATAGAGAAAGAGAGATAGAGAAAGTATGGCTAGAGGAAGAAAAGGACTTAATACTAAGCGAACAGTTTGAGAGGCCTTTGATTATAGTACGGAAGTCTGAGAAAGAATAGGATCAAAAGGGCTTTCAAAAGAGGAATGCAGCATAGACCTACTGACTCTCTCCCCTCACGAAGTGAGTACCACGAAATCCAATTGCATGTCCCCTCTCTCAGCCCGGCCCCCAGAAGGACTTAGTGTCAGAATCTTTCCTTCATTCGCTTCTGAGTCTCCTTCACCAGTGCTCCTGTGGTGGATAGACATGGCCATTTGTGAAGACAAGGGTCTGTACGATTTGATCATGTACATGAAGATAAAATGCAAATAAAACATTTGTATACAGCCAGTAGGAAGCCTTTTCAAAAAAAAAAAGTCTCGCTTAATTCGCTTATGTATAGTTAGTAGACTTATTAAGTTATTACTTCCCTTGTGAATAATTCATTAAATTTTAAATGCAACACAAATGTATTTCTTCCCAGCCAGAATAGCATATAGCTCTCACTCAACCGTTTATTCCCAGATGTTTATATCCACAGGGTCCAAGAACTCCATAAAACTAGAATAATAGCACATTGAAAATATCTGGCCACAACCCATAAACGAACGTGCATAATAAAACTGCTCCCACCCTTCCAATGCAAACCTTCCAAATGTTTCAAAGTAATTTTCCAAAGGTGTAGTGGGGGGTAGATACCCCAAATCTTATACTCGCATATCACTGAGACCTGGGTTCAAGATCAGATGGAAGAAGCACCTTTAAAAAGAATCTCTTAAAAGCAAACTCAGGAAAAAATAAATAAATTTTAAATGGCTGGTGAACAGTTTGTTTTATTTTAAGGAAAAATAAAAGGATTGGGTATGTGTGTATGGGAGCATATGCCCAAAGTGATGAATGTATTCTCCAAATGGCCAGATTTTCACCATCCTGTTAACATCTAAGCAACTCCTGCTTCTCCAACCATTTGCTAATGCTGAGGGTGGTTTTTTTTTTCCTATTTGGTTTTGGAAATATAAATTATTTCCTATCAGCCTTTCAAACAGCCTCTCATCTTAGATACATAATTCCTTATGCCAGATGATAGCAAAATTCCCTAGTTCATTTCTTTCTAGATTCCCGTTAGAAATATGAGGCATCCAAATACTGACCAGTTAGATGCCTAGTCAGTCAGTATCAACTACTAAGAGGATAGAATTAGGGATATGAAGGAGAAAACACTGCTTCTGTATCCAGGGAGGGAACAGGGCAACGACAGGAAATTGGTCGGTGTGATGTAAATGGGAAGGAAGATATAACACATCCCATGTCCATAACACGCCACAGCTATTCAGAGAAGTCTGAATAGAAATGCACTCAGGGACCTGGGAAAGATGAAGGATTTGGGCTTGGCAGTGGCATAAGGCAGGGGACAGTCAGGGAAGGAGTGTAACTGGTTGTGTTGTAGAAACGAAACTTTATTTGAAGTCAGAAAGTCTAAGGTCGAGTTAGGCTTTTTCTCTTGGTAATCATGTGGCTTGGGCTTAGTTTCCTCATCTATAAAGCTGAGATAATCACTTCTACCTTGGATGGTTGCTGAAGACACCAGGGGAGCTAAGAGGTTTTGCAAGTTGTAAAATATCACACATGTCTGCCTTATCAGAGAGGGTGAAGTTACATAAAGAGGGCACCTGGCTGGCTGGCTCAGTCAGAAGAGCATGTGACTCTTGATCTCAGAGTCCTGAGTGTGAGCCCCACGTTGGGTGTAGAGAATACTAAAAATAAATAACTTAAAAAACAGTTGCATAAAGAATTAGACAGCTGATGAAATGAAAACACCCTGAAACCCGGCTTCACTTTTATTTACGCCTAACGCATGCTTGAGGGATGCTTTCCAACTCATTCCTTTATCTGGTAAATGAAGATTGTAGTATTTGTCTTATGTGGTTGTTTCATGATCAAATGAGAGTCTAAAAACAGGAGATGTATAAAGGGTGAGGCACTATTCAAAGTTAAGGCATTGTCACACTTTGGTAAAACACAACCCATGCTCATCCATCCATTCATTGATTCTACAGTCTTTGAGCATTAAACTATGCCAGGCTCTGCCACACCCTAGAATACTAAGGGCGAAGAAGACAGACCTAACCTTGTCCTCTTGGAACTTATAGTCAAGTTTGTTAACAAGTTACTTGCAAAATCAACTAGGGAAGCCGATTTTTTGAAACCACACGTTTACAACATTCCGCCATAATTACCCTTAACACAAAAACACAGAATCAAGAAAGTTTATTTTTTTTAGGGATCAGAGTGCACAAGCTGGGGAGGTGAGGCAGGGGGACAAGCAGACTCTGTGCTGAGTAGGGAGCCTGATGTGGGGCTCAATCCCAGGACCCTAGGATCATGACCCAAGCCAAGGCAGACACCAAACCCACCGAGCCACCCAAGCACATCATCAAGGAAGTTTAGTGGAAAAAAGAACTAGATGAGAAATTAGGAGATGAAGATTCAGTTTCAGACCTTCTTAGGCACATCACTCAAAGTCTTTGTACCTCTGTTTTTCCATCAATAAGAAGGGGCTAGCACAAGTTTTGTATGCTTCAAAGGATTTCTCTTAAGTGGATAGGTGCCCTTGTTCTAAATCTGATAGATTAAAAAGATACTGGAAGGTGGGATACTGGACAATTGATCTGATTTCTTTAACAAGTCAATGTCATGAAGAGATGAGAGTATTAGAGGATACTTGGGAGATATAACAACCAGATAATGTGTAGACTTTGGGTTAAACGACCACCTGTAGGGGCGCCTGGGTGGCACAGCGGTTAAGCGTCTGCCTTCGGCTCAGGGCGTGATCCCGGTGTTATGGGATCGAGCCCCACATCAGGCTCCTCCGCTGTGAGCCTGCTTCTTCCTCTCCCACTCCCCCTGCTTGTGTTCCCTCTCTCGCTGGCTGTCTCTATCTCTGTCAGATAAATAAATAAAATCTTTAAAAAAGAGAAAAACAAAAACGACCACCTGTAGCAGACATTTTTGATATAATGATGGAAATCTGAATATTCCCTGAGGTTTGGATGACACTAAGGATAATTTTAATTATGTATGATAATAGCAACATGAGTTTTTAAGAAGTGTCCCATGCTTTTTGAACATCTGTAGAAATGAAATGCCTTAAATTTCTGACTGCTACAAAATAAAATACTAGGGGAGGTGGGTGGGGGGACGGGTTAAACAGGTGATGGGAATGAAGGAGGGCACTTGCTGTGATGAGCCCCGGGTGTTGTATGGGTGTATGGAATCATTATATTATACACCTGAAACTAACATTACACTGTACGTTACCCAACTGGAATTTAAATAAAAACTTAAGAAAATAAAATCCTAAATAACAAAAGCATAATTATATAACAAACATGTGCATATAAACACACATGTTATAGTCATACCTTAAAGCCAGCATTACTCACGCTTTTTCCCCCTCTCTCTGATACACAAAATAGGTTACAAAACTCTTCAAAGCGGAAACATTTTTCCTAATTACTTGAGTTCACTTTGGGGTGGGGGGAAGAACACAGGAAAGGAAGTTTCCAAACTTATTTCTCTGCGATAAGTGTCATTAAACTCACGGGTGTTAGATTCAAACTGCATGACTAAGGACATTTGGGTGCTTCTGGCCCTACGCCTGGCTTCGGTATGGTCACAAAATTGGGGATGGGCGGATAAGTGTGAAGAGGGAGGTAAAGGTAGTCAAATCCTTCCACCAATGATTTGGTGCCTTTAGACGCAGAAGATCTAAATCAGGAAGGCCGACGTTCAAGTTTGGCTACGTCAACTCAACATGTGTCTCTGCTTCCCTGGGGCAGACTCGCTAGCAGTGTGTGACTTGAAGTGTCTTAAACTGTCACTACTCAAAGTGTATTCTCAGACCATGAGTAGTGACATCACCTGGGAGCCTGTCAGAGCCGCAGGAGGTCTGATCCACCCAGAGTTACTGAACCAGAATCTACATTTTAACAAGATCCCCGGTTGACTTATACGGTCATTAAAGTTTGAGAATCGAAGACTTAGATAGTCATCGAAAAGAATAACTACAAAGGACCACACCATTATTATTATTATTTGTGTGAAAGTGTGGAGAAATGAAGCAACTTGCAACGGGGTAATTTCAGAAGAGCATTTGGTCTTGAAACAGTCACAGATTGAGAAACTGTGCCTTCCGCGCACAATTCTCCCAAGTCACCCACCCATATCTGTAGACATATCAGCCTGGTGGATATCAAACCACCTCAGTGTTAGTTACCTCCACTCCAACTTGCTTGCTTTCTTTTAATGTCAGAAATCACTTACTCCTCTGAAAATGTGAAGGTACAAGACAACAACTCCAATTGTCTCTCAAAGCCTTCTCTCTCTCTGTAAACTTAGCATTAACCCAGAAGTGTTCTTAAAATATCCTGATCTTGATATATTCAACCTTTCCTAATAATGACTTGTATACTCTCCAGTGGTCAAAATTGTATTTCTTATGTATTTGTTTTCCCCTGCACTCTTGCAGCCTGAGAGCTTGTAAAGGAGAAGAAGGGGCCACTGTTGTCACGCACTCAGCAATGATTCCCCCATCTCAACACTGGCTCGACCACCATCACCGCTTTCTCCTACACCCGTCACCTCTGGGCATTTTACAGAATACTCCCCTCAGCCGCCCAGCTCCTTCCTCCCGGACCTTTTGCTAAAGAGTACGGCTGTGGGGATCCCCCAGACTTGATGTACTTAAAGGGATGGCCTCTCTGTACCAAACCAAATGATCAGATTTCACTTATTCCGCTAAACTCCATTGTGCAACCTCTACATGTTATTATCTGGTGACATTGACTAAAGTAAGCAGAGAGCTATCAGCTCTCTACTCCACTTAGACTGTTTAAGCACTTTTCCAGTTCTGTCTCTCCTTATTAAAGTGGGTGAAGCACACTACAAGTAGAATTAATGCCAAAAGTTCGAAATTGATAACAACGCAAACCTGATCATTTGTGTTATAAGAGACAGCACTCCCCCTTTTAAAATGCCTCAAGTCTTTTGTTTTCTGTGGTCCTGGGAATCTGGAGGTTTGAATGGTGAGTGTAATAGGAACATCCTAGGCGCCATAACAGCCCCATAAATATCTCCTCGGCAGAGCTGTGCATCTCCCTCTGGACTCGAAGAGCTTTCTTTGAAGTCCCAGGGCAGAAGTTGTGCACGTGGAAGAGGTATGCAACTTATTATTATCATTATTCGCCATTGCTTTAGAAGCTTTTAAGTAATACTAGATTTATCACAGTTTTCTTACAGCAAATTTTAGTTTCATCTAGTGTTTCTTCTGAAGCCTGAACCAATAAACCGGTTTGTCTTTGTAGTTGATCCGCCACAGTAGTTCCCATATTTTTCTGCCAAGAAGCCCTTTTGGAATCCGATTAAATGGGTAACATGACATTTATAGTCTCAGAGACTAGAATACCTGGAAGGAGGCCCAGAACTTACCCAGTCTCTTGGGGACCCTCTGGCAGAAGGCAGACTGGACCTTGTTGTTGGACAGATCTAACTCAGAGCCAACCTTTGGCTACTGGCCCCTCGTGAGGTCTACTCTCATCTGGAGCAGTCCCCTTAGACTGCATTGCCTAGCATTGTACGTAGTAGTGTTCAGGAAATACTCCATATTCTTGATTTGATGTTGCTGAGGGGCTCGTGGAAAGTCAGTGCACACGTAAACAGTTTGCATTGCACTGCATCGTAAGGGAGGAGGACAATTACAGAACACCTGGAAATTTCCATTCCTGTGTAGATTTAAACTCTTACTTCCTATCTCCGTGGGACAAAGCATCATTTCCTACTTTAAGACACGTGCGTGCGCACACACACACACACAAGCACACACACACACCTTAGTCTCTTTATCATTACAAAAGTAAAATACAGTCATTGTAAAAAACAAAATTAGTAAACATAAATAAGCATTTTCCTCTACCCAGCATAACCAGTGTTACGTTTTGGTCACACTATCACTCCAATATTTCTCAGTGTGTGTGCATGTCTACATACGGTTTTGTACTTTTCAGTTAACAATGTGTCTTGTATTTCTGCACACATCTACCCGCTCTGTCTCCAAAGCACCATTGAAACAATTTTTTTTAAAAAAAGGTTAGTTTTAAAATTCAAATCATTACAACAGTGGAATATAAGACTAAGTCTTCAGTGAGTCAGAAAATGTGAAGGATTCAAATCAATAGAAACAAAAAGGTTTCCAGGAAAAGGCGAAGTTACAGTAGTGGTAACAGGAGCCCAAACTCCAGAGATAAAGGCTGACTTTTGCAGAGGAGTCCTCCAGATGATTCTAGCTGCCAATTTACAAATTAGTCTGAGATGTTAAAGAATTGCATTTGGGAGAGCTGGGAGGAGGAGGCCCACTCTCTCTTCTTCTGAAAGAAAAGCAACGCCAAGTTTGAGATAAATCTGGACTTGCACAATAGGTCAAGAAAAAAGGCGGAGCCGCCCAGAACTGAATAACCTTGAAGACCTTGACCCCAGAGAAAAGCCCTCCTGACTTTGGCAATTGTCAAGGAACTCGAGCCTGACAGCAGACTCACACTGACATCATGGAACTCCAGGAGGCAATGGAACACCATCTCCAAAGTTCTGAGGGGAAATTATTCTGAACCCTGTTTTCTATACCCAGCCAAATTTCCCTTTAGCAAGGGCTAAAAGAAGGCACTTGCAGACATACAAGATTTTAGTTAAATTTAGTAACCACACATTCAATAAGAAAAAACTACTTCAGAAGTAACCCAGAGAAAACTGAAAGAAAGCCAAGAAAGAAGAAAAGACGAGATATAAGAGGGTGCAGCTCCCTGATATGACCAGGAAGATTTATAGATGTGAGAAAGAAAAATCTAAACAATCCTTTAGATAGGGGTGTGTGAAAGATTACTGTTAGAGTGGCAAAACATTCAAGATTGAGGATTACATTTTCTTCTCTAGAAAGATTTGTAGTCACATAATAATAATTTTATAATTGTTTCACACTGTTTTTTAATTATTAGAATCAACCTAGAGACAAAGGAAAGAAATGAAGTTATGGTTTAAGAAGCTTGTAATCATTATAAATATTAATGCAATAAAAAAAGAAGCTAAACAGGAGGAGAAATGAGAAGCCCCTCAAGTTCCAAAGTCCTCACATTTTGTACCCAGAGGCCAATGTATAATGCCTGGATTTGATAAAAATAAGAAATAGAAGAATAATTATATTTTTTAAAAAATCACAATAATAACTGCTAGAAGCCGAAGCAGAAACTATTAGCCATTGGGGGGGGGGTGGACAGTGGGATCAGGGCAAGTGAGAACTTCCTTTTTATTTTACATATCCCTATAAAATATAATTTTTTAAAAGATTTTTTATATATTTATTTGAGAGACAGTGAGAGAATGAGACAGAGAGAGAGCACAAGAAGGAGGAGCATAGGGAGAGGGAGAAGTAGACTCCTTGCTGAGCTTGATCTCAGGACCCCGAGATCATGATCTGAGCCGAAGGCAGACGTTTACCTGACTGAGCCACCCAGGTGCCCTACAGTATGATTTTTTTAACCACATGCATGCATTACCTTTATAGTTATATATTTTGGACATCTTTCTAGATATAACCCGAATGTTACCAGCCTGTGGATATAACTGAGATCACATTTATATTTATGCCCAAATTATAATGATTCCGTGTCTTTAGTTCCCCATTTGGGAGCTTAGTTCCCACTCAATATCTCCCTATTATTTCTGGGAACTGCCAGGAGACCTCTCACAGGACCATAGTAAAATCTTTCAGCTCCAGCCCCCGTGATTCCTTTTCTGTGTTCTCTCTCCTGTTTCTTGGTATATGATGTATTCCTGTACATTATTTTTAATGACAATCATTTCTTGATCTTCACAAAAACTTCAGATACTTCTTGTCTCCCACTCCAAACCTTCAGATCAAATGTCAAACTTCCAATTTAGAGGAGACATCAGAGGTAGAGGAACAAGCAAGTAACATCATGAAAAAACAAGCAAAGACAACCAGAAAGTGTGACAGCGCAAGGGACCTCTGGCTTAGCCTCTTCAATCAGTGTATTGTAGCTATGCTACTTCCAAAATGAGACTTACGGGACACAACCAGATGCCAGAGTGGTCCTGGGTTAGATCCTGTACATGACCTTTTGGGATCACTGGGAAATTTGTATTTGATATAGTTAATTTATGGAATGAAAACTGAAAACACCACAATATGGAAAGGTAGAGAATGTTGACTAAAAAGGCAAGTACAGTGGGATCTCATTTAACACACACACACGCACACACACACACACATACACACACACATAGAGAAAGAGCGAGAGATCTGCAAGAATATACACTAAAAATTGGCAGCGGTTGTCTCTTGTTGGCAGGAATATGTTTTAATTTTTAAAAATGTACGTTTGTTTTTATTTTCTGATTTGCTACCATAGGTATTGCTTTTGTAATAATGAAAGGCTATAAAATTCCCCAAGACTTGACTTTATGAACACTATTTCCTTTGCCTGAATCTTGGATCCCTTCCTCCTCCAGCCACATCTAACCCATGAACAACAGAATGGGTCCTCCTCTCCATCAACATTTTCCCTCCTTTCCATCAATATTTTCCCTCTCCCCATCGGTATTTTACTCTTGGAAACAGAGAGGCTGTACAGATAAGCAATCTGGGTAATTAGGCTGGGAAGTCACATCACTGGGAGTCTTCTGAAATTCACCCTGGTCTGGGTAGACTTCATGTGTACACCTTGTGTTTTTACTTTCTCAGCCTCACCATGGGAGATGCATGAATATGAGGGTTAAGACACAGCACACTCATTCTTCGGATCATAACAATGCACCCAAATGAAGAAGGACTTTAACATCTCCTGTGCTATTGCTCACAAATAGCTGATGGGAACCTTAAGGCTTCCTCTGTCAGAGAAAATAACTCGTTCTGAATGGCACGCGAGACTTAGCAAGAGGCCCCTCTCGCCTCACAATATGAGCTGCACATGTGCACCCACACTTGACTCTGACCCCTAAGCATTTCCAACACCAGGGATGTTAAAGGTATGCCTTTTTTTTTTTTGAAACAGCTCTTTCCCAAGTACTCACAAAAAAACACCAAGAACAAAAAGTGTATTTATAACTCTTTGAAACCAATGAGAGTTCCACATGGGGAGGAAAAAGACGGGAAAAATCGCAAAATTAATCAATAAACTCTCATGTTATCCATATCGATGTTTGGTCTTCTGGGAATTTGTGTAAGTAAAGTCACATGGCTGGAAGCAGCAACACATTAATAAGTCCCAGGAGATGTGTGCTGAACTGTGGGGACTGGAAGAGATAGAGGACGTAAGAAGGAATAAAGTATTTTAAGAGAATTCAGATTCAAGGGGAGATAGGTGTTCTGTATGAGGAAGAGAGGTAGTGAGAGAAAAGCACTGAACAGGTTTTCCCAGTCCTCACATTTAGAGAAGAACTTCGACACCATAGGCCTCCTCTGCAAATGTAATGCACACTTCCAAAGCATTAAGACCTACTTGAAATAGAGTGAATCCTGAGATTCTTTTAGTCTTACCATGATTCAGGTGTGTCTTGAGCCAGGCTATTGCAACTAGACCCAGGAAAGATTCTGCTAGAACAGTTCATCGGCAGTATAGACAGTGATCCTGTTCTCCACTCCATCTTTTCCTCCATTCTCAACGCGAGCAGTCAAGTCTAGGAATCTTACAAGATAAAAAAAAAAAGTCTCTCAATGCAAATCTTCCTTTTCCCCTATCTTTCTCCCCAGATAATCTCAGGGCCTTGGAGTTTATGGATCATTTATTTAAGCCCCAGATTTTATAGATGATACAGAGAGGGAAAATGACTTCCGAAAGCAACTGGTGACACAAACCAGACCTGAGCCCAGCTCTCCCCTAAATCTCCTAAATCTGGAGCTATTTACAATGAGCTCCATGCACTTCATGATCACTTACAGATAGGCTATCTTACATTGGGCTTAATTTAATTGTCTTCTCAGTAAAGCAGCACAAAACAAAACAAACCCCAAGAACCACCTCTCCCCCATACACCCACCTTTCCCTTAAGAACAGCCATAAGACCCTGCTACAATTATCTGTAACCAACAAATACGTAAACCTGAGAATATCCTTAGATTAATGTACAAGAGGCCTTTGATTTTAGCCTGTCAGAATTAATGTCTTCCTATATCCTCTCATTTAGCATATTGTCTCTTCAAGATAATCGTTGCATTCTTTATAATCCTAAATGTTTGCACTCATCATCACGTTATTGTAATTAGTTGTTTGTGTGGCTGTCTTCCCATGTGTTGTAAGATCCTGGATCACAGGCATCTGTCAAATTCATTTCCTTGCCCTCTTAGACTTTGCACATAGGGGAATGAATGAATGAGATCAATGAATAAAATGGCAAAGTCAAATCTTTTGGACAGCTCTTCCTTCCCTCTCAAAAAGATAGTCTAATGTAGTCATCGATGAATTATGTTACATACAACTCCAGTATAGAAGCTTCAGTTTTGCCACTAAATCACAAAACAGGTAAGATTTAGTAGAGATTTTACAACTACCAGCATTAACAAAAAAAAAAAAAAAAAAGATGGTGTAGTTAACTGTCACCTGAGAGTCTTTTCTACCTTATAGAACTACGTTTGTAAAATGACCTGAATTTAACTTTTACTCTGCCTGGAATCTAGCAAAGGGTAGGAGCTCAAAATGCTGAGGCAACACATTAGAATTTTTTTATAGCCAATAAGTGAACAAACCATGATTCAAATCAGGCAGTCTGTCTCCAGAACCATACTTTCAAAACCATTCTTTTTTTTTTTAAGATTTTATTTATTAATTTGAGAAAGAGAGAGAGAGCATGAGCAGGGGGGAGGGGCAGAGGGAGAGGGAGAAGCAGACTCCCCACTGAGCAGGGAGCCTGATGCTGGACTAGATCCCAGGACTCTGGGATCATGACCTGAGCTGAAGGCAGACCCTTAACTGACTAAGCTACCCAGGCGCCCTCAAAACCATTCTTTAAAAGTATTTTTCTGGCGCTTGTCAGTTAAGCATCTGATTTTGGCTTGGGTCATGATCCTGGGGTCCTGGGATCAAGGCCTTCATCGGGCACTATGCTCAGCAGGGAGTCTGCTTGTCTTTCTCCCTCTGCCCCTCTCCCCACTCATGCGCGCGCACACTCTCTCTCTCTCTCTCAAATAAATAGATAAATATAATCTTTAAAAGAATGAAAAATAAAATAAAAATAGTTTTCACTTCATCTCTCCTTAGGTTCTTCAAGTCTCACGCTTACAGTGTCGGCCTAGAGGTATGCACAGTGATGTGTCCATGTTTAACGACCAGCTCTCTGGGGAAACGAAAGAGCCTCGTTTGGAGCAATTTCTGATTTCTGTGATATAAATATTTCACCAGCAAATTTAAAGCTACCAACTTGATGTCACTGACTATGGAGTTGGAAAGAGATACATAGTAACACACCATTTTATTAATATAAGTTATTATATGGTATGGCCATCACACAGGAGACATAAATAACCTCAAGAACATAGATAATAGTAAAGTATAATAGTAGTAGTAAATATAATTAGGTGAGTGATGGTTGAAATTAAAAATGTGAATCATGCATCCTTCCTTACACCAGTGATCCTAATTAATAGGCAAATTAACTGACTTCATTTGTCATCCAACTTTACACTTTAGCCCTCGAGCCTCAGCCCTGTCCTTTGGAGCCACGTGGAATACTTCATGTGTTCATTCCTACAACAAAACTTTATTGGCTGCCTTCTATGAGCAAAGCACTGAGGTTACCAAGTGAACGGGACAGACGTGGGCCCTATATTCGTGGGGCGTCTACCAGGAAAGGACAGCCAAGCTCATAGAGCACGGCTTGCTTCATCAACCTCTGGATTACAAACTGAGAAAACCTTGACTGTGCTCCCTTGATAGAGTGAGTTAAACACTTAAAAAATATATATCGATTGATTGATTTTAGAGAGACAGAGAAAGAGAGCACAGGGTGGGAGGCAGAGGGAGAGGGAGAGAATCTCAAGCAGACTGCCCGCTGAGTGGGGAGCTGACACGGGCTGGATGCCAGGACCCTGCGATCATGACCTGAGCTGAAATCAAGAGTCGGAGGCTTAACTGACTGAGCCATCCCAGCACCCCCGTTTTCATTTTTAAAGATTTATGTATTCATTTTAGAGAGACACAGAGACACACACACACAACTTTCATATATGAGAGCCTTTCTGGTATTTGAAAACACTCTGCTGTCCTCCCTGAGTCTTCTGGTCTCTATCAACATTCTCAGTTCCATCAGTCAGTACTAGACTTGGTTGAGGGTCTTTCATCATACCGAGCATGGAAACCAGAACTGAGACATGTTCCAACCCCAGGGAAGCAGAATCATCACCCTTTAGCACAAGGTAAAAACATTAACATCCTAGCATTATGTTAAGTTTGCAGTCAAACGGAGGCCTTTGAGCTTAACTGTGCTGCCATCCCTGACAGTCCCTTCATACATTCATGCAGTTATTTTGTATCTGAATGCAGAATTTTATACTTACCATAAATTGATTAACATGAGTTATGGTCAATTACTCCTGTCTATTTAAGGTATTTCTCCATACTGATTGTGTCCCCCTTCAAATTTCTTATCCTTTCTAAGGGTCATGTTTTCCACAAATACGAGAGCATGCCAACAGGCTGGCATCAGCCTGAAGACCACCCTCTGGAGCCCTTTGGCATTTCTACAGCATTTTGTGTCTAACGCCATTACCACATTGTATTATCACCTTACTATCACTATTGTTATTTTAACATGTCTCTTTCCTCACTCAACTGTGAGCTCCCCAAGGACTGTGGCTTATCCCTTTTTGTATCTCCAGTGTTGAGTCCAGTTCCTGACACATAGAATATGCTTCAAAGAAAAACTGATTTGTCTGAATAATGAAGGAGTAAATGAGCCATTCAACTAATTATATCACCCAGGCCACATTCCTCTATCTCAGCTCTAGGGCTGCTATAAAGAACTTTGTTAGATGCTTACTGTAAAACAAATCTATAGCTGTACCAATTTTGCTACCTTCCACGTTCCTTCCGTTTTGGTTAAAAGTCACTATTTCTCTATGCCTCAGATTCCCCATATGCAGATCGTCAAAGCTTATCAAGGTTAATAAATGAACTATGTATAAAAGTGCTCTATAAAACTGCAAAATGTGTGAAAATAAGATGTACGCATTCCCTCATTCTAGCAGGAAATTATGTTTATTGACCTTGCAAGAGCTTGTGGCTTGTGGCTTCCATTTAGAAGTGAGCTCTAGGAAAAGTTTCAGGGGATGAAGCCTGGAGCCAAATCTACTCCCCTCTGGCTCCCTGTAGAGGAGCTCTCTGATGGAAAGCTTATGCCTCCCATACAGGGCCTTCTCTCTCGGCTGGCCTTCAGGAGTTTTCCAAATTCCATGTTATAGGGTCTAGAGAGGGTCTCCTTCAGATCTTTGTTTGGGTGGGCCCTGGAACATCTTTAGTAGGCTGTCAAAGTTTACGCCATGTGAATAGGGGACTTTTCCTTTGCCCTAGGAGAGAAGGGAGGAAGGCCAGGAGATAAGCAGAGAGGTGCACTGCCCTGCTGAATGGATAGCATCTTGTTCGGGGTTTGGTCTGTTACAAGAGGATATCATTGTGAGGAGCCAGCTGCCTGCCACAGTTAATGGGTATCTCCTTTTCTGTCTGAGCATTTCCCTACCTTTGATATTATTGTCTTACTGAATCTATAAAGAAAGACCACATCACACTGGGTGAATCATCCAAACAAGAGGTAGGTCCTCAGCCACCTGGATTCCTGAATTTTGAAGCCAGGTTTCAGGTTGGCTGGAGAATCCACTGGTCTTGTTGGCGCCCCTCTCCTTGACTTACAAACAGCATAACTGTATTTGAGAACACTTAAAAACGGTAAAGAAAATTTGCCTTTGTCAGGAGTAAATAACCAGCCCTATAGCAAATCCCAAACTGAGAGCAAGCAGTGTTTTATTAGCCAAAAGGTCCAGCTTGTCTGTAAGGCCATGTCTTTCTTCTTTGTCATTGTACCCCCAGCAGTTAGCACAATGCTTGACACATAGCAGGTGCTCAATAAAAAGGTGTTGAATGTATGAGTGTGCCATTGCAGACTAATGAGGCTAGGTACTTATGGCCCCTTGGCCAGAGTTTTAAAAGGGTAGCAACACCTCCCCAGGTCGACGTTAAGATAGCAGGATAATTACAGCAAGAGCATGAAGCAGTTCATTCAAGCAGTTCACCAGAGATACTTTGGACTGGGGGGATCTAGCTTCTGCCTTCTACCTGAAGATTCTCCCTTCACCGCCATCCTTGGCTGATTTTAATAAGGTGGGCTTGCAGTAGCTATTACCGTATGAAGAGAAACGATCCACTTCTCTGTTGTTACGCTCAAGTGAACACTGCTCACTAACAGAGAAGTCCACGTCCAAGAAGGAAGCCAGAGAAAGGAACTCAGGAAGGGGTGCAGGGGGACGGGGCTCGACTGTAATTAACACCAGGAACCTAACTCTGAAAACGGTTGTTTCTTTCTGTATCTTTTGATCCCACCCTCTGACTTAATTTCTTTTTAAAAACGTTACTTTCAAAAAAATCTCTAACCTTGATGGCAGAAACAGGAAAAGTTTTCTCTCTTTCTGTGGCGGTGCAGAGAGCGGCTGGGTGCATCCCCCGTGAGAGAGTGGAAGTGACCGCAGACAGGTCGGCTCTGTTCCAGTCCGGGGAGCAGAGCTGGATCCCTTCCGGAAGACTCCATCCCACTGCAACCTGAAGCCTGCCTCGGGGGCCACAAATACCCTCCACCTTGAGTCATCTCCTCCTACTCCTTGCTGGAGTCTTGGGCACCTGGCTGTAGCGGACGTGAGGGGGGTCCGAGATCCCTTCGCCGGTGATGGAAGGCCGTCTTGTCCTGGGGAGCCTGCAGCCTCCTGCCCTTTCTCCAGCGGGAACCCGAGAGCAGGTACGTGCGTGGGTGTGTGTAGACCCTCCCGGGAAGCTAGGGCCTTCCTTTCATCTCTTGGGGAGGACACCGACTATCGGTTTAGTAATTGTTACCACAGGCACCTCTGGAGGTATTTCAGGGCGTTATTAGGGGAAATGGCGCGGACGCCGGCGTTCGCGCTACCCGGAAGAAGCCGCGGTAAGGGCCACCTGTGGAGTCGCACTTCCTGCGAGGTTTCCTCGGGAGGTGGCGCCACAGCCCGTGGCTGCGCCCCGCTGCCCGCCTTCTCCGGCGGATCTCTGGCTGCGCCAACACCAGATGGAGCGAATCGGTGGCCCCCGCCTGCGCCGCGACCGGGACCCCAGCAGCACTGCTTCCTGGGCGCTCAGAGCCACGGCGCGTGGAGGTCCGGGTGCCTGAGGCCGGCCTCGGAACCCCACCCTGCGGCTCTCCGGGCGCAGAGGACGTGCGCCGGGGTCCCGGCACCTGCGCGCCCTCGACCTGGGCCCGCCGTGATAGCCCAGGAGCCATTTATTGGGCCATGGCTGCCCTTGGTGCCTCAATGAGAGCGGTCAGGCAGGCCTCGGCTGGTGACTGGTAGGAGATGAGGGGTCAGCTGGGAGCCAGTTCCCCCACTACATCTTTGCCGTGGGGGAACCCCAAGCCCGCTCGCGGTGGCCACCGAGTATCATAAAGAGACCCTCAGGTCTGAGCTCTTTAGGGATTCAGAGTCGGCAGTTCGTAAGCCCCAGAAGATCTGCGGGTTTCCCGCTTGCAGAGGACTCAGCGCCCGGGGCAGACGGCCGCAGCCGCGCTCGCAAAGCCAAGCAGGGTCGGGGCGCACCGCCCGGGAAAGAACCGCGCGGGTGGCAGCGCTCTCTCCGCAGCCACGCCGAGGCGTCCGGCAGCGGCTCGGGCCCTCTTAGCTCCACAGATCCGGCTCAGCGCTAGGGTTTCGGACCCGGGGCTCTGGAGGCCTCCGCCCGCGGGAAGGAGACGCACGGCGGGCACTTCGCATTGAGCTGGAGGTCCTGCGCCGCTGCGGGTATTGGACGCCAAGCCTGGGAAGGAGCGGATTCAGCGCGCGGGGGAGAGTTACCGGGGATCCGAGAGAGGGCGATATTTACCGATCCCTTCCCAGAGCAACCGTGCAAACGGGATGGTTAGGGGTGACGGATTTGCACAAGTTAGTACAAGAAAGTCGAGAATCGAGGACCTTCCTACCCGGGGGCCTGCCGGACACCAGAGCAGACTCTTTAACTCCGGTCCGGGGATGGGACGAGTGGGCACGTCCAATTTTCTAAGTTTCGTCTTGCTTCTCCTTCATCTGCCACTCTGGCAGCACTCTTGCCACTCTCGCCGCCGGGTCACCACCTTCGCCTGAAGGAGAGTAGCTGTCTGAGGGGCGCAGACAGCAGAGACTTCGTTTTCGTACAATTATTCGTTACAGCTCTGTTCGTCCAAATCGCAGGACATTATTCTCAGCTTCATTTCCACATATTTGACGGCGGACGAAGAAGTACTTGTGTATGCAGACTTGAATCAGAACCTGGGAGCTGACGCTATGAATTAGACAATTGGGAGTTCATGGTTCAGCCCTGGGGAGCGTTTCTGGAAATGTGTTTGGGAGCAATCCCGCAAGCAAGAGGCCCGGTCCAATCCAACTTTCTTCCTTTGGGGCGATTCAGGGTAAAACGAAATGTGAGGTCTCCTATATCGTTAAGATCCCCTGGTCAGCTAGAAAAGCCTTAAGTAACTTGTTTTATCTTTGAGACCACTATCCGTCCCTCAGCGCCTAATTATGCAATACCCGCCCTCTGGGGGCATACAGATATACATAGCCTAGCGTTCAAACACGTGTTTTTTGGAGTACACTATTGTCAGACACTCCCCCCATATTATTTATTCTATTGAGTCCATTTAAAATCTATTTTAAAAGTCATTACATATTCTTGCAAATTTAGTTGTAAACATCATTTAATTATGAATAAATAATTTCCATGTAGTCCCGGAACTGCCGACCTAATGGAAGAGAAGCTTGAGGACTTTTCAACCTTCAATAAAAGGAAGAGGACTTTATGACTGGGGTGAAAAGGGGGTAGTGAGCTAAGCCAATGGGGCAGCAGACCTTTACTATGTGCAAAAGCATTCAGACACATGGTGACCCATTCGCAATAAAACTTTATTGATGATCGTTTGAAGGTTATGGCAACTCCAAGGTTATAAAACTTGTCATAAAATACCAAGCAGTCATTAGTTTACCTGACCTCATTTCAATATAAACTTCCACAAAACATTTTATTTTGTTCCTTCTTATAAGTGGGGAAAAGAAATTGAGGAGGTTAGACACAGTGGCCCATTATTGAGAACCCAAGATCTGCAATTTGACACTCTGACCTTCATCCCTGCAAATAAAACAGTGAAATCCACATTTCTGTTCTTTTCTATAAATATTCTTGTAGAAAAAGAGAATAATAATAGCTATTTTTTGGTCCAATCATCCATTTTTAGCACATAACCTGGGTTTGAATTTGGATGGAGAGTTGTTTCTCTTTGGAAGATCTTGCAGGGTATCTTTAACAGTTGTTAAAGAGTATTGGCTTCCTGAGCTATGCATAAGAACTCTAAGAAACAAATAGCCACACATTATTTGGCATGTGACCTGAGAAGTGAATTGTTTAAAATATTCAGTTGGTGTTTAGAACTATTGAGAAGTCAGATGAATAGTCCATCTCCTCCATACCTCCAATCAAGAAATGCAGCTGTCCTAATTGAGATCACTTAGAATTGCACTGCAGTAAAGAAGCCAAACCGATGTTGCAAGAAAGTTCCAGGAGATAACTAGTCTGAGCTCTGTCAAAATCATTGTTTTTGGTACAACTGTATGAATGGACTTGAACCCCTGATGACAGAAAGAACTGGCGAAAAAACACTGATGACTTTGAGTAGATTCTCATCTCCCCATGCTCCTCTTTGGATTGACCAAGGCTCACGTTCCCCTAACGCTGTACAGCTAAGGTCAGTCTACCTGATCTTAGGGCAAAGAGTTTGTGAGCATGTACAGATGACAAAGGTTGACCTTGTGTTAGCTGCATGCTAATTTCTCCCAAACATGTAAAGGTCTGGATATACTTTTCACTGATTGTTTAATAATATAAGCTTCAAGAGAGATCCGGGCATATATGCATTTATGGTGGTTTGGGAATCTAATATGAAGAATGCTAACTGCTTTATGACCTCACTGGAACTCATCTTGGTAATGTTATGCTTAGTTTCCTTGTGTGCCTTAAACTATTTCAGGGATTTCATAGAATTTTAAATAGAAAAGAACATTTAAAAAAGCAAAATCTTATGTAAAATGCTGCTTTCTTTCAGGGAGTGCATAGGGGGGTGTGCGTGTGTTTGAGAGGGAAAAGTACAAGATCAGAGAAAGAGGGTAGAGATGGAGCTAAAGGAAGAGAGAAGTATATGACACAGTACTAATTAAATGGCAAACTCTCCTGGTGTCCATAGCTTTCCCTAGCTGGTGGGTACAAATTGTAATAATTTGACTCACCATTTCATACTCTCATGTTTTTAGGCACAGTGATGCCATGCATCAAAACATTCTGTGTTTCCCCAATTTAGCACTGATTTCCAGGAAGGATAGAGGAGAAGGTGCTTGTGATCTATGAGGGGGCCCATTGGCTGAACACAGTGTATTTACTGGACTTTAGAAACAGAGGCTCTAAATTCATTCTTTTGGGTTTAGGACATTTTGGAGAAGTTCACACAGCTCTAAGAGAGAACTTACTCAGAGATAAGTTAGCAAATTGTTCTTCTAATTGATTTCATTGAATTTATTTATTGAGATACATACATACGTACATACATACACAGATGGGTTAGGATTTGTGTTGTGGCAACAACAGCAGCAGTGAATTTATACTGTTTGTGTTCCTTCTGCTATCAATTCCAACGTTCATTTTGCTTTTCCTAGATGCCTTAAGGGTATGGTATAAAGGAGAAAAGTGTCTTTATTTTAATCAGCAACAAAAATATTTTACTCTTCTTCCATCTTCCTTCTCAAAATAACCATTCTTCACCCCCCAAAAAGGTCATTTAGATTCTACACAAATGTTCACTAATTCACATTCACCCAAGTGATTCCCCATTCAGCTCTATTTAAGTGTGCTTACTAGGAAGGCTTGGTTACCAAAAAACATCCATTTGGATTCACCTGTCAGAGATCTCTCTTACACCATATTCTAAGAAAGGCATGGAAGTTACCTAAGTAGAGTTTTTAAAATAGTTTTCATGTCAATAAGTTGTGAAAGGGCCACACAGCATGCTCATGCTTCTTTTTCTTATATTCTCCTCATTTAGAGATGTGCAGGTTATTAGAAGACATTCCCCATACTTCATCCACACTTGCTTTCCTGGGTGATCTGATTCACTAAGGCTTAACTACATGATGAGAAGTATGTCTTGGGTGGGGGGGGGCAGGCTTACAAATATCTTTGAAGTTTTTTGGGCAGCTGGGTGATAGAGTTGTGAAATCCCAAATTATGCCTTGAGTTCGGTACAGATGACATGTACAGACTGCATAATTGTGGCCTCATCATTTCTATTGACACAAGAAACTCTCCCATATGAGGAAGAAAATGCAGCTTTTATGTAGCCTCATCCAAGTATCTGTTATTCATTCCNGCTGTATAATTCAATATATGTTGTACCCCAAGGGTATATTTTCCCCAAGGAGACTAATTTGCTCTAATAGGAATAATAATGCCTCCACTGCACCTAATACCTTTATTCCAAAAAACTCTCCTGTGACTTAGCAGTTCCCGGATGAAACACACAGGTCATGTGCATGTGTGGCCAGAAGCTGTAGTTCATCTTATGCACAACTCTACACATTTAACCCTCTAGTTTCTGCTTTTATTTTTTATTTTTTTTGGTTCTCTTTGGTATTAGGTGCCCTTGAGAAACAGAAAGTCTTAAGGTGATTTTGTTTCACAGCTAAAATGTAAACAAGTCTGGTTCTAAAGAAAAACTCATGTACACTTTTTGTCTACCCTTCCACTCATTGAAAGAGGACAATTTGGAGGTGACTTTGGAAGTAATAATTCATATGTAACTTAGCAACGTCTGGAACTTCCAGCGCAGAACTTAAATAACAACACATCTTTCCACTGTGTATTTTCCTCTTGGGAAGCATATAGATACAACCATTTAGTTCTAAAACAAAAAAATTAAGGAAATGGTGAGGAAAATACACCCACTAACATCAATTACCATTTGAGGAATTCATTTGATGTCAGAGTTGAAGAACATATAGAGCTGACTTTGAATGAGAAAACTCTCTGGATTTAGTATCTGGAAGATTTGGAAGGTATGTAAATATTTACAGCACATTTCTATTTTGTTTTGAATTGGCTTTTTGTTACCTACAAGTAAATTGGCTTTCTTTAATATTTAAACCCATTTATCCACACAAGCAGTGCAATAACTTTCACCTAGCAAGTAACCGCGGAAATCTACTGGTGTGAGACATTCAAACGCGAATGGAAAATCTACCCAGTCAAGGGGAGCTACAGTGCTCTCCCTTTAAACACAGCAGCAGCCGCGCCTGGCTGCTGGAATGGCCATGCTGGGGAGGCTTGTAAATGTTCCATGTACTATACAGCCTAGGCAGAGAGGGTGATTGAACCCAACTAAAAGAATTTTAACTTTTCTATTTCCTGACTTTCAGGGGTTTAAATTTTTAGCCCTAAACTGGCATTATTGAAAGTTTTTTTACATTGAGTAATGGGATCATTATTTCTCTCCCCACTGAAAAGGGTTCCTCCAAGAACAGAACCATGTGGCTAGGCAGAATTCTATCCCAAAGGGAATTGCATAGGAATCGTTCAGGCAATAAAAACTACTTAGGGAATTTGTATTGTCAGCTTGCCAGAACATCAGATTCACACCTCTGGTTCTGCAGGAAGGTGCTAGGGGACTTTTTAAAGGTCCCCTGTGGCCGTGACCTTGGCTTTCTATCCTTATAAGAAATGGCTCACCGGTCAGCCACTGTCATGGGCTAGCCTTTTGATCCTGCAGGAAACAGAACCAGCCTTGTTCTCCCAAACCTCTATCTACCCTGGGAGCCTTTCAAGAATGGCAGCCACAAGGTTGTAGCCTCCCCATCATACATAAAACCCTGGCCCAGCATTTCTGGTGCTAATCTCTGGTTGTTGCCAACCCTCTCTCTGTCCCCTGCAGCCTTTAAACCTGCAGGCTGGATATGACGCAGCAGCACAACAACAAAAGCACCTTAATATGTAAGAACGGTGATAACACAGAGTTGTAGAAATTGGGATAAAATATGAATCATTGGTATTGTCCAAAAACCCTTTTTTATTTTCTTAAGTTTTCCCCTCAAGAAATTTCTTTTTCCTTTGTTTCTACTATGCCATCCTTACTCATTATAATGGTTTTTGTTTAATGCTCTCCCCCAAACGATATTTTTATGAAATGCACTCCCGAAGTAGACCTACGTTACGAAGATATGTACTTGGACATCTTTGTAGAGACTTTAAAACGCCAGGAGCTTTTGGATGTGCAAATTCTTTTATAGCATAAACAAACCTTTTAAAAATTATTTTTTCACATTTGCACAAAGGACATACATGTACTGAACAAAACCAGTAGCACTTACTTGGGTTTTCCTGAAAAATAATTTGGAGTCATTTGTATTAATTTTGAAACATTTCATTTGAATACAAAAAAGTGAATCATAAAGAGGCCGTAAACTCTTTTCCTCTTTCTCCCTTCAGATTTATGTGTGTGTGTGTGTGTGTGTGTGTGTGTGTGATTCGCTTATTCTGCAAAGATATACCTGTTTTATCTCTCTTGGCTTAGAAAAATGACTCTTTTGAGAGGTACCATTTATTTCTTTTTTACATTTCTCTTCCTCAGAGTCTATGTTCCCACTGAAAACCATACTGTTGAATCTCTTGGCAATTTTTCCAAAGCTACCTTCCAGTCATGTCTGTGGAGAAGTGGTTACAGTCTGTGTCCCACTGGCTGGGACACACAGCTTGACTCCAAAGTGACTGAGACTGAGGAGAAGGGTTGCCAGCTCTTTCACTGGTGTGGTGGAGGTAGGGTTTTTAGACTCGACGGGATACTGCGCTGGCAGAGGGGGAGGAGAGAGTGCACCCTGGACGCAGCAAGTGAGCCTCTTGCGGGGGACAGCATTCTGCAGAGGGGTCTGCCTGAGACTATCCAGTCCTAGGGAGCGCTGAGCCCAGCCAGGAAGAAGACTTGTGGCGTGTGACCCGCGTGTCCCGCGCTGTAGATTGCTAGGCTACGGACCCTTGCTGCAAGAAGACAATCAGACTCCTCTTGGCCTGCAGAGCTCTGGTGACCCCAGACAAGACAGGAGCGGCCAGACTCTGGTGTGGACCACAGGTTTTCTCCGAAACCTGAAAACCCCAGCTTGGAATTTTGCAGCCCAGGTTCTCAGTCCCTACTGGGAGGTGCCTCTCCTACCTAATCCCTCCCTACTCAAAGACGACTGAGTGAATTCCTTGTGGGCCACAGTTAGAGAGCAGTTTTCCAAGACAGTAAAAGTGACCCCTGCTCCTAATAGCTTTGTGGCTTTCTCTTATCCGGGCTACTACCTCTCCCAGAGTGCACTGAAATCCCTTTAACATTATAGTTTTTAAAATGAGATGGTTTATTTTTCCTCTATATCCAGGATAACGAAAAGAGTTGAGCTAGACGACAAGAGGCACACAAGAGCAAGAAAAATGTTAACTATATAGTCTGGACTCCAGGGAGAGAGCATGGCTAGCTACCAGGTACACTTCGGAGCCACTTGGGCCCAGCTAGCGGTGTTAATTACGGGTTCTAATTTTATTGCAGCTCGGCTCCTCCTGGTTTGTCCCACCTATAATGGTCTTAAAAAGAAACACCCACAGGCACACACCACGATGAATCCCCAAGAAAGACAAAGGTAGATTTCTCTGCCTGGGGGCTAATACTCCCAGAGCGCTTGGGGAAATGGATGGGCATGTCCCGGCCTCCGGAAACAGATTCCAGCAAAGAGCAGCTCATTCCCGATTCTTCTCGGTCCTCGGAGTGCCCCTCTTCCTGCAGTTGGGCCTGGGCGCTCCTGGTGGACGCTTCTGATACCTACAGTAGCCGCGGTCTGCGCCCCGAAGCCCTGGAGTAGCCTGGGTCACGAGAAGACCGCACGCAGCCAGAGCCTGATCTGGATTTCCTGTCCTCACCTGGTCAGTCAGACGTCCTCGGCGGTAGTGTGAAGTGTCTTGGAGTCTGTGCCTATAGTGAGGAAGCGTAGAGTGCAGACCTTCTTTCCCGCAGGCTCTGTCTCTCCCCCTCCCCAAACCCAGAGATGGAGGGGGGAAAGGGGAGCGTCCAATTTCCTTGCTGATGCTTGTGGTGCGGGGGCTTCTTTTGATGCTTCAGCAAGAGCTCTTCCTGCAGGATAGGGAAATGGGGAGAACAACGACACTAGAAGCATGGTGGGGTTCGCATTCCCATCTACATAATTAACCGTATGATCTCATTTAATCTGTTTTGTGGGCTTTTATTTAATGTAAGTCTCTGTTTTATCTCTTGTAGCACTGGGAAGATAGTATCTCCTTTATATGGTTATTGTGGTGCTTGGATGCTGTGAGCCCTCAGCAAATGGTAGGATGAGCTGGAGAACCGTGGTCTCATCACTCCCTTGGCCTTCGAGAATCCTCTTTGCAGTTTGTGGTGTTCCCTCCCCAAAGCAGGGACCCGTCACAGAACCTGGTCCTGAGTAGCCCCTGGGAATTCCAAGAGGATCCAGACCAGCAGTGCTTAGAAGATGAGCTTTGAGTGGGTCATGAAAAGACTGATAGTCGAGTTTGCCTTGGAGAGAGGTAGAGGAAGGTATGGGGACTTGGAGCCCAGTGGGGAATTGAGGGTGGAGGAGGAATTGGAAGAGGAAACTAAAAATTTCGGGCTATCAGAGTTCCGTGGATTTTCAAAGGCCTTTCCCAACCTTTGCAAAAATTACTGTGGGAGCGCGATCAAATCTGACCCCTGTAGGTGTCGCTATGACGAGATGACGGCCTGGAGAGAGGTAACCAGGGACTCCCAAGACCACGGCAAATTTTCCGTGACTCCGACCCTGACTCTGCTCCCAGCCCCCGCTTTCTGTTTTCGGAGGGATGCTGAGGACAGTGCAGCAAGATTATCTGCTTTCACGGTCAGCGCAGGGCTAGTTGGTGGTGGAATTCGTCCAGAGAAAGAGGTTGGAAATCCCCCGCCTCAACTGCACCGAGCCGGGCGGATCCACCACTGTCTATCCATTGCCCGGGTGCGAGGACTCCCGGGGAGGGAACCGCGAAGTGAGCCAGCCTGTTCTCCGCATCACTGAGAATGGGAGGAACGCTCGCGCTTAGCTCCAAGACTGGCCCACAGGTTGATTCCTGCTCTTTGAAGCCTGCAGGCAACCCCAGCCTCACAAGAAAGCTGCATTCCTCGTAACCTGACCGAGATGGGGACTATGAAGTGCTTTTCATGTGCTTCAGAGCCAAAACCAAGGCTTGGAGGTGCGGCCTGGTTCGCATTTATCTTTTCCAGACAGTCTTTGGGCCAATCGGGTCTTCGGAAAGAGGCAGCTCCACTGCCCTCGCAGGGACCCTGAGGGCAGGGTCTTTAAGACCCCGGCAAACCTGCTTTTCCCACACGCAGCTGCAACTTTCTTGAGCTGCTTCAGCTCAAGGCTGTAGTGACCGCGGGTGGTGAACTGCTCTCGTCACCGAGCGGTGAGGCTTCTACAGATGCTTAGACCCAGGCTGGGCGACGTGCCTCCTCCCTCTGACTGGAGGCTCAGCCTGGCCTCCCGGAAGGGATCTTCCCTGCCCCTGCCCCCAACCGGGATCCATCCTTGATCGCACTTGCGGGACCGCAGCCACAAGTTTTGCCCTTTGCACATAAAAATGTGTTCTCTTTCATTTGCGGATTTAATAAACAAATGTAACCATATCACATGGGGCTCCGCGCCGTCCTTCTGAAAGCAATTCCGCTGTTGAAAACTGAAAAATGGGTGTAATTTGCGTTGAGAAAGTGATGTTAGGGTCATGGCAATTTCCCGGGCCGTTATTTATTTTTACTTTAAAGTCTTTAGGGAAGATTTGCTTATATACTCGGAAACCTTCCAATGCGAGGGTACCAGCAATCTAGTTCGCCTTCAACGCGCGGGGGGAGGGGGTGGAGAACAATTACTGAGTGACGCTAATATGGGGAAACTGAAAAGAAATGTCGATTGTTTTTATTGTAACAGAAGGAGTGAACAAACAGAAAAACCAACCCCGGGTGATCGGAAACAGGCAGGCGGGGAATTAAAAGCGGGTTTCAGGCGGCAGCAGGCCCCTCCCCTGCCTTTGGAAGGAGAAAGCGGGTGAGGAGCGCTCTCGGCCCCGGGGGCCCATCCCACCGCCCGCAGGGGGATTACCGCGCACTGGCGGTACCCTGCACGCTGCCGTCTTCTGGGGAAAGGGTCTTGAATCATAAGCATCCGTCGGCAGGAAGGCGGAGAGGCTGCAGGGAGGCTCTGGCGATTCTCGGAGAATCTTCTGGGCTCCTTCTGGGGGCCTCCTCCCTCATCCCCCGCCTCCACTGGGGCTGGTACGTCCTGCGGCGTCCGCAGCCGGGCTAAGTCCAGGCCTGCAGGTCAGTGTGTGGGCACCCCCACACCCCAACCCAGGGGCCCTAGCTGGGGCTGAGGGCCCTGGTGGTCTGTCTCTCTCTCACCCCAAAGCGTTTCCTTCTAGCCGCCGCCCCGACTCCGCCCGCGGCTCCACGCGCAGATCCCGCCTGGCCCGCAGCTCAGGGTGGACCTCCCTCGCCTTGGGCACAGGGTGCGCTTCCGGCTGCCACGTGCCGCAGCAGGCGCTGGGAGGTCGAGTAGGCGGAGGAGCTGCAGCTGACCCCGAGTGGCCCGGACAGAGCAGTGGGCAGATCGGGGTTGGAACCCGTGGCCCGGGCGTTCGCCGCTCAGTCTGGTGAGGACTGAAGTCCGGCCTCTTTTTCTCTCCGCCGCGCTCCATCTTTCACTTACCCAGAAAGAGGCGCTCCGTTGGGAGAATCGGATTCGAGATCTTGTTTCTACCTCATTCCCTCCTCACGAGGCTGGAAGCAGTCGCTGTGCTCCGAAAACCGTGTCGGAGCTCAGACCCTGTCTCCTCTCCTTCCCTGGACCTCCCTGGGCAGGGCGACAAGCCGGCACCGTCGCATGCGCCTGCCCGGGGTCCTGTTTCCCAGGAGGAGGGCAGGTTGGAAGAATCTGCCCCTTAATATTCTTCTCTGCCAGCTCTGCTCTTCGTAAATGCAACCGAGAACAGCAGGACCCTTCTCACGGCGCACTGGCACGCCCTCTCTCATTCTGTCCCCCAGCCGAAGTCGTAGTGACCTGCAGACGCCGGGTAGCAGCCCGGGGCATCGGTCAGCCTTGCAGAGCTAGGGAAGAGTTCCCCTTCCTCAGCAGCCCGTAGCGCCGGGGTCCCACCTCGCCGTCACCGGGCGGGCGCCGTCTGCCAGGCTGCGCGAGGGCGGCCTCGGAAAGAGCTAGATTCCTGTTCCTTCTCGTCGTCTCTCCTCAGAACCCGCTAGTGCGGAGAGGGGGGCGCCACAGGTTACCGTCCGCGGCACTGCGACCGCTGACAGATTTATGAAGACTTTACAGCATCTGGCCTGGGCCCGCAGGGGCAGGGCAGGAGTCCAGCCTAAGAGGTGCTCTGCGGGCTAAGTTCCCCCAGCCGCGTGCCTGGGCCGAGCCGGTCCTGGAGTCCCGGGCCCTGGCTCCCCTCTGGGCCGCGGACACGTCTGTCCCCGCCGGTGTCGAGCGTAGGGATTCTCTCCGCCCGGTGTAGCCCTCTCCTTCCCACCCTCCCCCGCTAGCTTCCAGTCTCCCACTGAGTAAATATTTACCCAGAGAACGGGTAGCCCCTTGGAGGAGGCCTCGACAGCATCCTGGGAAGGGCTTTTGGCTTCTCCCTGGCCTGTGTCAGCTGCAGGCCTTACTGGTTGTGTTTTGGTTTTGGTCTTTTAGAAGAAATTCTTTTAGTAGAAATTTTTTCCGATCTCTTTGTAATCTCCCGGGTCCACAGCAGGCAGTAACCAGGGAGCGCTGACCCCAGCTGCCCCTTGGCTGTTTCTCAAAGTCCTGCATCCCTAGGCCCACTGTCGAGGCTTACCGGCCCTTTAGGGGTTTTTTTTTCTCTCTCTCTCCCTCCCGCCTGCCCGCCTCTAGCCCTCGAGGCCTCTTTTCCCTTTTTCAGGTCGCTTATCTCTCTCTCGGGCTCTTCGGTTTGCGGGCTACCTGACCGTAGCACTCAGTGTGCGGCCCCGGGAGGGTTCAGCATCAGCACCTTCCCCTAGGATCCCTCGCCTCGATCTGTCTCTTGAAACTTCCACTCTTTTTGCCGTCCAAGCTCGGGCCTCAGTTTGCCGCGGGTTCTTAGTGTCCCCAAGCACCAACGATTCTTCGCGGGCTGCTGGGAATGAGCGGAGCTAAGAGCGCCGAACACCCGCATCCGCCGGCGTGATGACCGCCTGCCCGGCTCCAAAGAGCAGGAGAAGGGGTGCGCCACAAAGATAACGCGCGGCCGCGGCCAAGTCCAACAGGTGGAACTGGAGAGATAGTAGCAGACCTGTTTGAGAGCATGGGACTTATCAGTCAGCTGAAGGAGTTCAGAGGCAAAGGAGAGGGATTTGTGTTTAGGTTCACCTAGTAGGAGCTCTAAACAACGCGAGTCTTTGGATCACTCCGAGTTGGTGCTGTAGAACCACTAAAACCCTCATAGAGCGCATAGACCCACATCAGGACACCGAGTCTTGCCAGCCAGAAGGTGGAACAGCCCTTTACCGACGCTGCAGCCCGCAAAGTGCGCTCACTGGGGGCGCGAGCTGAGTAGAGTCGGCGCGTGAGATAGCCGTGCGTGTGGGGGGCGGGGGGCAGGGAGCTTCTTGAGCAAGAAGCCAGCATGTTCAATCTTCCACACAAACGTCAGTCGAAGGCTCCTCTCCGATACCTCAATCTCAATTAATTTGCACCAATCCCCCGGAAGGAATTGCTACATTAAAAATCTTGGATGCTCAAAGGACCTCTGCGTGGTGAAATACCAGGCGGTGCCGAACAATAGGTATTTGAGGTCAGGCCAGGGTGAAATCGCTATTGAGTCAAACTGCGAGATTTTAAACAATTGAAACAAACAAATAAAAAGACAAGTTCAAGTATTTCTAGTTGTGAGACTTTTCGCAAGAAACCGATTATAAAGAATTAAGGGTGTTTGAACTCATCTGTATCTTTTCATTCTTCTTACCTATAAATTTGAAATCAGACCGCGGCCCCAACCACAGAAGCATCTGGAGGTGGCTCTTCGTTTCAAAAAGCACAGATGATTATTCGTTTTTCCGGCTTCTTGTCACTTACTGGCCCGCAGTCTGGGCCCAGTCAGCTTCCCTGTATATAGTAGACCAGAGCCACGCACATCCCTCAGGACTCTGGGAAATTCACCAGGAATCCTGTGGGCACAAGAAGCAGCGTTACGACTGTCAAGTATCAATATCCTCGACCCGAAGCAGTCCATACACCCAAGTTCATTAAAGGTGTTCCCCATCTTGTTTTTAATTTTGATTAGCATTCTCCATAACCCATACTCAAAATGTGACTAACTCTGGCCGCCAAAAAGAGTACTGTACACTTTAGATTAGACTTAGAGTGATCGAAAGTGAAAATTCAGATGTAGGCTGACTCTCAGGGCCTCTGGTAGCTAAACAGAAGACGGGGGAATTATATGTATAGGCAGGCTCGGTGTTCAACTTTTTTGGGACCAAGTCTCTTTCATTAAACAAAACCCTTTTGCTGCGGGTTTCACTGGTGGGGGGAAGCCGGCAAACCTTGGCATCAAGTACCAGCAGACCAGCCCCGGGACTGAGCGCAGTGGCGCGCTGGCCTCCAAGGAGAGTGCCTCACGCACGGGCAATCGTCGATGTTGGCTGTGACCTAGCTTTAGCAGCGTGTGCTTAAGTTCTCCGCGATCCGCGCGCAGCCACAGCCTGGAGCCTGCGTGGCTAAGGTTTGGCCCCGCGCTCCTGGAGAAACCCACCAGAAACTGCATTGAGGGGGGCTAGTCCCGGGGGCAGGAGAGGGGTCTCCACCTGGTGGTCACAGTGGCCTCCACCTCTGGCTCTGTCTCCGCTAAACCTCCAGGTCTCTCCTATCGGCCTACCGTCTCACACCTGCGCTCTCGCCACCTGGCGTAGGCTGGAGTGAGGAGATAAGATCCTCCGGTAATAGCGTCCTTCTTCAGACAGCCCCTGGAGGCCTACGTGTCCGGCTATTCTAAGAAGCACCCCGCTACCTGACGGTGGCCCCCACCTCCCCCCTAGAGTTTTAACTTCAATTCTAACGCGTCTGTTTCCCCCTTCCCCAAGTCTCCTCAACGCCTTCCCCCTTAAAGTCTCTCATATTCAGACCAAATGCTTTCATTTGCTTATTCAGCATTTTTATCAGGCTGATTTTGTTGTCTGTTTGCGCTGCCGCTAGGAAGGTGTCAAACACCCATTTTCATTGTATTTAGTCACCCAGGTGCAGAGCAAGCTTGAAAGAGACAGCGGAAGGACTTTCCCGGACTGCACTGTCGCTCAGCGGCCCGCACCAATCAGCACGCAGCTTGACCTCGGGCCCTCCTCTTCGAGGGCGTGTCCCCAGTGAGTGAAAGACGGAGCCGCCCGGCCCAGCTCAGGCCAGCCCACGTTGCTGCTTAGATTGAAATGCAGAACTCTAGCCTCTTTCATCGGGGCACAGACTTCCTTTTACTCCTTCCTTCTGCACTCTCGCCGCCTCCTCCCGGGAAGAAGCGGAGGCACCGGCTGCCCCGGGCAGCGACAAGCCGGGCCACTGAGGCTGTGCGAAAAGTTTCTTTTTGGGAGTTCGGAACTGGGGCCGCGTTGGTGTACTGCTCGGAGCAATGGGTGAGTGGCGGCGGGGGGACGCTGTCAGAGCCGGGAAGGGAGGGAGGGAAAGAGAGAGCGAGGGAGGGAGGGAGCGCGAGGGCGCGCACCACTGAGCGCTTACACTCTTCTTATTGACTTTGCTCGTGTTCCTACAAGTTGTTAGAAACACGCTAAGGGTCAGGGCACACAGCAGTTCAGTATTGAACACTGGCTACTGGGTTGCTGTTGATGCCATTTTCTGATCTTAAAAGAGGAGAGCGGTGGCACCAGCAAGCTCCGTAGCCTCAGTGAGGACCAAGTTTTGTTTCACACAAACTCACACACTCAGAACAGGAAAAAAAAAAAAAAATCCAAACCGACTGTAGTTTCTCCTAGACCTTGTCTAATTGCGCCGGTCCCCAGGCGGGGCGCTGGGGCTCAAGGGGTAGCAGCCGAGACTTTAGCGCCGAGCAGCCGAGAAAGAGCCAGTTGCAGGCGTCAAGAGCGATTTCCCCGCCTGCTTCGGAGGCTTTTGAACACTTGGAGCGGCCCTGCGTCTCACCACTTTGCTTGTAGTGGCCGCAGGCACCCCTGGAATGGGGGTGGGGGAGGGTCCGACTCGTCCTTAGGGGTTTGGGGCCATTGGGGAAGGCTCCGGACAGTAGGGTTTGGGAAAAGCCCGGCTCCCGAGTCCCGGGTGGGTGCAACTGCCCTGCCTTCTGACGTGGGCTGAGGCCGAGTGGTAAACGGCTGTCCCAAACTGCCGGTGCGCGTTCCCGCGCGCCGTGTGTTCGTTTTGCAGAGCCAGCCTTTGGGGAGGTGAACCAGCTGGGAGGAGTATTCGTGAACGGGAGGCCGCTGCCCAACGCCATCCGGCTTCGTATCGTGGAACTGGCCCAACTGGGCATCAGACCGTGTGACATCAGCCGCCAGCTACGGGTCTCGCACGGCTGCGTCAGCAAGATTCTGGCGCGCTACAATGAGACTGGCTCGATCTTGCCAGGAGCCATTGGGGGCAGCAAGCCCCGAGTTACCACCCCCACCGTGGTGAAGCACATCCGGACCTACAAGCAAAGGGACCCTGGCATCTTTGCCTGGGAAATCCGGGACCGCCTGCTGGCGGACGGCGTGTGTGACAAGTACAACGTGCCCTCGGTGAGCTCCATCAGCCGCATCCTGCGCAACAAGATCGGCAACTTGGCTCAACAGGGCCATTACGACTCATACAAGCAGCACCAGCCGGCGCCACAGCCGGCGCTGCCCTATAACCACATCTACTCGTACCCCAGCCCCATCACGGCGGCCGCAGCTAAGGTGCCCACGCCGCCCGGGGTGCCTGCCATCCCCGGCTCGGTGGCCATGCCCCGTACCTGGCCCTCCTCCCATTCGGTCACCGACATCCTGGGCATTCGCTCTATCACCGACCAAGGTAAGGGCTCAGGGGCCGGATGGTGTGGATGTGCAGAGCCTCGCTCTGCACCTTCGCTGGTGTCTCTGTTTCTGCGGCCTCCAGGCGGGCGTCTCTCCCACCACCTGAGGCTTTTTCCTTTCGAAACCAAGGAGTCCTCCCAGGGGGTGTCCTGATCTCATTAACTTGAAATTCATGCCCTCCGTTTCCTTGCCACACACAGTCTCCTGCCTCATCTCAAACTACCAGACCCATAACATCCCCCCATCCCCAACACATGGTTCGCATTTTCCACCCTCCCCCGCCTCTCGCGCCGCTGCAGCCTTAGACCCGCTCGCTCACTTGGAGAGCGCGGCCCGGGTCGGACTTGGGGCGCAGCCCGGGAGGCCTGAGCCGGCGTGGGGCTGCAGGCTGCAGACACCGCTGCGGGCAGCTTGTTTGGGGATCAGATGCGGCCGCGAGGAGTCGGGCACCCTGTGGAAATTGCAGTATTCTTGGATTCTGGCAATCAGGCCAAATTTGCTGAGGCAGGAAGTTCAAATGTCACCTAATTGGTTTCATTCTTATGCTTCACTTCATTTTCCTCGGAAACGGAGGTCCCGAAGTTACTACTAGTAACTTGCATGTTACTGCATTGCTCATTCTGGGACTAATTTTCTGCTTTATTTCTCTCTCTCCCTCTCTCTTTTTCCTATCGTCCCCACCTCCGGCCTTTACCTTAACAGACTTCACTATATGTATCTTAGGAAGTGGCACCAACCACCGCTGTGATGGGAACAAAATGCAGGGTGTTTTCATCATGTCCCCTCTTCTTTCCTGGTTTCCCCAAGCCTGCGGCTTCCCTTTAGGGTCCCCTGGTCCCTGGGAATGCGAGTGGACATGTAGTACCTGCACATTCTCAGCGTGCCACCCCACTGTTCCTTTCCTTTCTCACCCTTGACCTTGCTGTGTAGCGAGTGTCTTTTCTGCTTGGTAAGAACAATTCCCCGAGCCTTCCTGCACAGTTGGGCTTCCGCAGACCAGACTTTGTTTTTCTTCACTTCATAATTAAACAAAACAAAACAACAACAACAACAGCAGCAGCCGCAGCAAGGAAACGGGCATTAACCTCTTTCTCGGTAGGGGGAAAAAGTCAAAATGTCCTAGATGCAGAATTTAAATAATACAGAGATAAGAGCCTACCGTTTTAATTTCCCAGCCAAAAGTTTAAGAAGTGCAGGGGGAAAAATTAAGTAGGAAAAAGGGGGTGGGATAGTTCCTTTAATTATTTCCTGCCTTTCTCTGTTGCCACCACATTGGCACAATTATCTTTTTAAGTAATAAAAGCAGAGCCCTGATTTCTCATCTTCGTGTTTGCTGACTGTGAATTTACAAGATTCTTCTAGGAGCTCGGTTTTGTCTTATTCCAAGCTGGTGGGAGCTTTAGTTGGAGAGAGTTTGCCCTTGATTTATAGGATAAACTGACCTCACTGACATTTAAAGGAAGCCCCTGTTCATGGGAAAGTGTGAGATCAGCAGAAATGGGGGCTCACAGGGGGATCTCAATTTCTTAAGATAACTTCAGGCTTGTGCCCACCGATTGCCTTTTGTCTGGGAAGGCAAAGAGAGACTGGCAGTTCTTCGCCAAAACACAGTTTCCTGGTGCAAATTGGAACACAATCTAATTCTTTGGAGAGGGGGAGGAATATAGAAAAAAGACTGACAGAGTTGATTTTCCCTGGGGATCCTACAATCAGACCAAGTATCAGTTGGAAAAGTAATGGATTATATGGAGAGGAGCAACTTTTCTTACTAGATGTTGTTGATTCTGGAGGCCAGCTTTAAACAACCTGTTTTCTGACAAATCTGTGACTATAATAAGTGATCATTTCTACACTATGATTGCCCCTTCAAAGCACTGTGTCAGATGGAAGTATTTAAAATCAAGTTGCAGTGGCTTTGTCAAACTTCAGTCCTCCACCTATAGGTTCCAAAGACCAAAACACATTGCTTATAGTCTTCAAAAATCTTGTCTTTTAAAACTGCACTTAGTCATTTAAAGATGGCAGTGATTCAATGGGCACACTTCTAGGTATTGTGGTAATCAGTTTACAGCATATAATTTTCTTTGTATCTCCATTAAGAACATAAAGGATAACTGACAGCTTTACTCCTTTTTAAAAAGCACTTAATTCTGCCTTCATTTCCTTAACCTTTTATTTCATTGAATAAAGAAAAACAAACCCTCTCTCTATAACCTCACCACTGACGCTGGTGGCACTTACAGTGGTAATTGTAGTATTTATGTTTTAAGTTATATGCACATATTTAATGTGTAGACATAGAGCATCAAGGGTCATCACAAATAGTTTTGCGCGTACAAGACAAACTGTGCGTGCATATTTTGCATGTGTATTGTGGGCATCTTGTAATTATTTGTTTGCAAAGGACTTTGCAGGTCTTTTGTCTCCTCTATTGACATAAGTACTGGATCCCCACAGCACAGAGAGCACTTTTGTGGCTGTCTCTGAGCACCGGCCCAGGCCCAGGACGGTCAGGCCACGGACGCTCCTCTCTCCCTTTTCAGTCCGCACCAGTCCCCGCTTTCGTCAATCCCGAGTCAACCCCGAGTTAGGACTGGGATGACCTGCGCATCCAGCTTCACGTGTTTCATTCCTCGATTTAGGAAAACTCTCAGGCTCCTTCCATTTGATTCCCCGGGGGAATGAGGAGGGGAGGAGGAAATTAAAGGCTGTTGAAGAAGGGAAAGAAAAAAAAAACTTCCCCCAGGCGTGGGTGAAAGAGCTGGGAGAGGCCTACCCCGAGGAGAGCAAACTTCGCCGGGGCCCGGGCTGGAAGCCGGCGAGGCCGCGCCTGGGCCCAGCGCCCCCGGGAGGTCGAGGGCAGGGGTCGGAGTCCTGGAGCTCGCTGGTCGCGGCTTCGGGCCGCGTCTCAGGAGGGGGCGCGCGGGCTGGATCTGCGGCTTGACGCCTTCTCCTCGTCCCCAGGCGTGAGCGACAGCTCCCCCTACCACAGCCCCAAGGTGGAGGAGTGGAGCAGCCTGGGCCGGAACAACTTCCCCGCCGCCGCCCCGCACGCGGTGAACGGGCTGGAGAAGGGAGCCCTGGAGCAGGAAGCCAAGTACGCTCAGGTGAGGACGCGGGCGCCCCGCCGGGTGGGCCGCGAGGCGGCGGCGGTTTGGGCGCCGGGGGGAAGCCTCGACCCCGGGGAAGCCCGGGCCGACCACCCGCCACTGCCGGGAGTCCCGTCCGGGGCGGGTGAGGCGGGACCGAGGCCCGGACCGTCCAGGGCGGAGTCGAGGCCTCGACCCCCCGCCACGAGCCCGGGGGCCTGGGGCGGCGGAAGCGCCTCCGGGCCTGTGCGGCCTCTGCAGGCGCGGGGAGGCCGCGCCTGAAGCCCCCGCCGCTGCTCGCCCCGGGGCGGGTGACCCCCGCGAGGCGCGGCCGCAGGGCCCGGCGGCGCGACCCGGTCGTGAGGGCTGCGCCCGCGCGAGCCGCCTCCACGGCCGCCGAGCGCACGCCCGAGGTCGCGGCCTGCGGGGCTGTGGGCTGCCGGTCCTCGCGCTCGGACATTTCTCGGGCCGTGGCCCCCCGAAAACAAGCAAACGTGGCTCGCCCTGCGATAGTGAAGAGAGGGCAACCAGATAAACTTAATAAAGTTCCCATTTCCCCATTCAAGGTCACGTTGTAATCTCCCAAGGGAGGCTTGTGAGAAAACCTCAAATTATACGGACTGGCTGTGGACCGTTTAATTTTTCTTTCCCTCTGTCCCTCCCCCGACTCTGCAAAAGAAAAATTAAAACACTCGTGTTTTTTTTCCCGCCCTGATAAAAACTAAGCAGCCACCACTACAAAAGCCCTAGAGTTTTGAGTCTAAATTCACCACCAGGATGGAGTCCCGAGCTCAAAGCTCTGAAAAACAAACAAACAAACAAACAAACAAACAA
>NW_024426230.1:12832314-12905381 GCF_017311325.1 Ursus maritimus
AAACAAACAAACAAACAAACAAACAAACAAACAAGGACCTTAAGGCAGCCTGACGTTTCTTATAGCAAGCAGATCTGGGTGGATTTGCAAATTTCTTAGAATCAAATTCCAATTCCAAAGCCTCAAAATACCCAGTTTTCGTTTTATTATTTTGAAGTCCTAAAACTTAGTGCTTTCTTATCTGTCAGAATCAGCGTCTTACGTGTTACTTTCATACACTTGGGAAAAAACCCTAATCCTTGTTTTCTCGAACAAACCCTATTTCCACTTCCTTTTCTCTCCCTTATTTTGCTAAAACAGAGTCAGATACATATTAGCAGCTCTCCCACGACAAATATCCCAGAAAATAGCAGCGAAGAGAGTCCCTTTCCCGAGTCTGTTTCTACTGTGAAGAATGCCAAGGAGAAATTACATGAAAGTTTGCCATTTTCTTTTATAAAAAGCCCCTCACTCATAAAGAAGAGGCCATAGGTACAATGGTTAGGAACTCCCATCTTCGGGCACCATTGTCACAGAAGCAAGTTATGTAACCTTTTAGCACCTCCATTTCTTCATCTGTAAAACGGGGAAATAATAGTCCAACCTCAGGAGATGTGAAGATTCAATGAGATAATGCAGCCATATGACGCAGAGTAAGCGTCCATTTAATAGTACCTATGGTTATAAAGGGCGGTTAGAGATTGACTTTTAAAAACAGGCATTTTTTCCCCCTTTTGGTGAGAATATACTTTGTTCAGAGAGCTCATAGTCAAAAAGTGTCAAGGCATTTTGTTACAAACATTAGGAGTGTTTTTAAAGCACCGCGCAGACTAGCATTTAATAGGCGCACAGTAGTTTTTATTGGGTCACCATGTGTTGTAATAACATCAGGAAGTAAAGAGTTGAAAAATAGTTTTTAATTCTCATATATAGTTGATAAACCCAGTTTATATATAAAGCAGTGTCATAATTCAAAAATCTTTGGTTATTTCATTTTTTTCTCCCTCGAATTATAGATCTAGTGTTTATACTCATTTAGAAATGGTTAATTTATACACACATATCAAAAGCACACTGACCATTTTAAAATAAAAATAGAATACTGATTCAAATAACCTACTCTGTATATTCTGAACATTAAAATTGATTACATTTAAACACTATTATATCACTAAATTATGAGATTTATAAAAGCAAGTAAATGAAAGATATAAGTGGCCCAATAAGTGTTGTTCTAAATACATAAGAGAACAAGTTAATTTTTTTTCCAGAAGAAAAACATATTTATATCTTTAATTTGGAAACTTCTTTTTTAAAAAGATTTTATTTATTTCTTTGAGAGAGAGAGATAGCACAAGCAGGGGGAGGGGCAGAGGGAGAAGCAGACTCCCCGCTGAGCAGGGAGCCTGATGCGGGGCTCCATCCCAGGACCCTGAGATCATGACCTGAGCTGAAGGCAGACCTACTGAGCCACCCAGGCGCCCTAAATTTGGAAACTTCTTAATTGCTAATCTTCCGCATTGCCATGTAGTAATATAATTCAGATGATGTAAAATTTCAAAACTTGAAAAGTTTCGAAGCACAATTAAATCAGTGGTTACTGTATTATAATTACCAAAATAGTGCTTAATGATGAAGGTGGGCTAAGTAGGCACAGATATTTAGGCTGTGTCATTCTGTGAGCAGTTTTGGAATTTAGACATTGATTTCCTTGAGGGTAAAATTCTATGCCAATACTTGCTCATAAACAAAAAATAGTAAGGTGTGTTGTGTGTATACACACACACACACACACACACACATATGCATTTCTCTTACAAATTTAAAGGGCAGCTTTATTTTTAAAAATTATTATTATTTTCAAAATGTTACCAGCATAAGTATACTTTTACAACAAAAATGTAAACTTAAGTAACATTTCTTCTCTATTTGTATTATGAACAAAATTTGAAAGTTTTTGACAAAAAAATTCTCAAAAATTATGCACATAATATTTTCAGGGCACTTATAATTTTTATTAAATAGTGCAATATTATATGATCCTAGTTTCATTTTAGTATATAGAGGAGGAAATTGAGAATTCAGAGTCAGAGGAATTAGAGTATAATCTTTTTCCAGAAGACACCTGTAAAATTACTAAAGGCACCGAATTGACAACTGATCGTAGGTACTAGTGATTACAGTAATCTAAAGTTTCTATTTCCAGTTTAAACTGCAAAAAAAAAAAAAAAAAGAAAAAGAAGAAAGAAAAAAAAAGAAAGATGCCTGATCGCTAGTAATTAGAACCTTATGCACATTTCAGCTATATACACACCTATCTTTTGTTTTTTAAAATACTAATATAGAATATTCACACTTGTCTTACTGATTCATATTACATTGAAGTCAATATTTTGTATTACCATTCAGAAGTTCTTACCCTTGAGGATAGAAGAAGGATATTTATTTGTTTTGGCTTTTTTCACCTGCATTTAATATTGGGCCAGAAATACTTAATCTCATCTAATTCTGAAAGCCAGCTATGTTCTCTGGTTCCTAATGCTGGTTCTCTTCTGTTGAAAACATGAAATCTCTACTGAATGCAATTGCATGGCAAAGAAAAGGGGGAGGGATTGGAATATATCTCCCCTTTTACATGGGACTTAGTGATTTAATGCTTCATTTTATTTAAAGAGTTTATAAATTGTTGTATAGCTCTTGAAACATTTTCTACAATTGGGCATACTTTCTCAGAAAAAATATACTGCATATCTGGTACTCTAACTGAAATAATCTGAATGTTAGATTTACAAGCTTCGAGTATCTCCAGTTTTGGGTAGTGTATGTTAACTCAGACAGCAAATTTAATATAACATTAGCTACAAATTGAGATGTCAGAGATGGGGAATAGTGCATACAAACTTGAATTTAAGAAAAACTTCAGAGTTTTACAGTTAAACGAGTTGTGAAAATGGTTGGATTTAGAGGCAAATTAATCTGAAATTCTTATGGAGCATTCATTTGTATATTTGAAATAAAGATAGTATTTCAGAATCCTGAATATAATTTTGTAGTGCATTATTTGAAACACTGGTTGTCCTTGCAGACATACTGTTTTCATGAAAATATAAATGAAGTTGCACTGGATTTTTCATCTATGAAATAGTTAATTTTGTCTTAAATAATTTATAATTTTGTAGAGAATCCAATTGTAGGCAGGTACCAATAGAGAGACTTTGAAATTCATGACGTTACCTATTATGAAAAACATTCCTTGACCTGGGTTGCTTTTAACTATTAGTGTCTTAAAACAAGATTAATGATTATGTGGTAGTAAAGTGTGTCATGTAAAAATACAAAAAATAAGTAATTTGAAATTTTTTCAAGACTACCTTAATTTTAATATTTTGGAAACATAAAATTTAGGAGAAAAATTTAAATAACAGCTTCCCATTACCTAAAGACATTTAGATCTGCAGTGTGATAACTCAGCATAATTAAGATCTTTTTGGATGAATGTTGAAACTATATTTACAACCGTCATTTCACTTGATCAGATTTGTTTTACTAGGTCATTGCATAATGAATTAAGAAGGGTATAACAACAGTCAAACAAAAAAGTTTACACAAAAAAGAGAAAATCTTTTTTATTCTCAGATCTGAAACTTTCTCTTGCTAATGATATGGAGGCTAAAATCTAGGTGAAGCACATCTCTGTTTGTGGCTAACTCTACTATAAAGCCAAAGTAAACTCATTTATCATAAGGGTAGGACCAGGTAGAACTGATGAGCGGATAAAAGATTGTGGGTACGGGACTTGGCACTGTTATCTGCATTTTCTTCAAGAGAGAAAATGTTGAGTAGACAATTCCCTGAATGTGAAGACTTCTGGTCTATAACTTGTAGTTGCCAGACAGTTGTCATACCAGTTTTGTGTGTGTGTGTGTGTGTGTGTGTGTGTCTGTGGTCAGAAGTGTTTGTATATTAATGCATTTCCATTTTCGGGGTGTGTGTGTGGATAAATGCAACAAGCATAAATTAAATAGCGAATGGCTACGTTAGAACTTTTTTTTACTTTTTTCAACAGCTTTAATCATGTTGCTTACTGGAAGTGTAAAGTCAGTTCTGTGATAAAGAGTGCCTAGTTTTCCTGTTGTTTTATTTTGTTTTTAAAGCAAGAGTATTCCATCTTCTGCTTTCAAAAGGCTGCACTAACTTGGGTATACAAATGATTATGAAACACCTCTGACGTGTCCCGTTCTGTGAGGATATTGAAATAATTAAGGCAAGGTCCTGTCCTCAAACTGTTTGTACTCTAGCTCTCTGCCAATACATCTTCTCAACATACTAATTTAAAAACATATTTTAAAAAACGGACAAATCTGTATTTCTAACATTTTAGAGCAAGTAAAATGAAAACTCATGCTTTCATTCAAACCTTAACTGGACATTGTATTTTATGTGTTTTTTTTTTCTAGACTATTTCCTTTAATGCCAGTGAGATAAAATCTTTTTCCAAAAACATTCAACAAAGCAAGAACTTACTTTTTTTAGGGTATGCCATTTGGTATATTTTGCTTTGAATTAGTAAATCTCATTCTCAAAATTAGGTAGAGTTTGCTTCAGGGAAGATCCTTGTACAGTTCTCAGGAAGAGAGGATTCTCATGGCTTTTATGGAAGATCCACATTAAAAAAAAGGGGTTGATGGATTGAGGTCTTATTTATGGAATCTTTAGGTAAAGTCATTTTCAAAAATGAGATTTCCATTACATGCCCATTGCTGGGGTTTCATTTGGAAAATTTGTTTACTCTTCTCTGGGGATTCCATATGTTGGTTGATTTATAAATCATATTTACAATCCAATTAAATAGAGTAATTTAGCATGTTTGCTCCCACTATATTTATGGTGTACATTTGGTAGTCTCTACTCAGCCTAACTAGCTTTTCAGATTAATTACATGCCGTTCACTGAAAACATTAAACAGATTTGGGAAGTTTAAGTCATGTACTCTTTTACTGGAAAGAATAAACAAACATCAATGCTACCTGTAGTTGTTTTCTTTTGTGGTGGAAAATTTTACTCATTCAGTGATTGCTTCATAAATAACAATTACTTTATCCAGTAGAGATTTATATCTTTTACCAATGCCATGTTTCAGAATTACTAGTGAGAAAATCGATAGGTTTACTGAGTCACTAGGCTGAATGAATAGTGAAAGTGGCAGGTACATTTTAAAGCATGTTTGTCATCTCATCTTTCTTATGCTGCTTTTTCTAGATTTCTAAATCTGACCTTTAAAAGTAAAAAGGAAAATTAAGACAAAACTTTTTAACCCCAAATCTGGGTGATAATTTAACCGGAGGGAATGCTAAGAGTTATTTTTATACTGTTTAAAGATATCTGTGGTTTTTTTCTTTTTTCCTTTTAAGCAAACACTTTTGCCTACTCTTGCCTTTACTAACAAGGAGATCAAACCTCTTTGAGCTTCCCTTCTTATTCATCCTTTCTGCAATACAGAGAGGACTGCATCCCTGAAATGACTCTAAATATGTTGTGAATTTTAGAGAACTTTGAAATGTTTAATACTAATAGTAATACTAGCATAAAAGCAAATTTGGTGCCTTAAGTATAAGCAATGGGACAAATATGGAAAAAATTAGTAGTGTTTATTTTATGCTCGACAAAGGTAGTCACAGAATAAGTGAGGCACCTGAAGGTAACACAGGCCTAAATCCAGTGTTCCCCCTCCCCCTGAATCCCAGGAGCATCATGTAAGATGAGAGTCCGATCCAGGCTGATTTCTCAGGAGGGACGTTTCAGGGCAAAAAGAAGCAGGTCCCTGAAAGGGGATTGTAGCCATTGCAACAGAACAGCTGGAGAGCCCCAAATAAAGGGGGCACATCAGGGAGCAATGGTTCCAAGGGCAAGGGTGTAAGGGGAGGAAAGGGAAGATGAGGAAGCAAGTGTTTCAGAGGAAACTATAATTGTGGATGATAGAAAAAAAATTGCAAAGAAAAACGAATGGATAGGAAAAATTTAGCTGTCATAAAAATAAGAATTCATCAACACATTTTTTGGCTAACTAGAGCATTGTTTCTGTCATGTATAATGTTAAATAGTTTAACCTTATGTACTTGTAAAATGTTGAGCAAAGGTTTTCACTATTTTAAAAATAATTTTAACCTTAACATTTTTATTTTATGATTCTTAGTGACATTGGTGTCAACAGTATAAAATATTAATTAATCTAGAATGGAAGAGGGCAATGCAGATGCAAATACGTTTCTCTAAGTGGACTGAAATGATTCCTTTTGAAACTCATTTCTTATGGGTTATTGGGAAAATCGTCCACGAAAATGACCGGGACTATAACCTCTATGCAATGCTAGATTTCTCCGGCAGTTGGATAGCTGTCTTACTCATCTCCTGAGAGCCTTGGAGTGGGTCTCCTCTGAGCCCTTCTCTGATGAGCCATCCTCCGAAAGGGGGAAGATTTTTTTTTTTTTTAAGAAGTTAAGAAACAGAATGAGGATCTAGCAATGAGAATAGGGCTCTAGAAGGAGAAAGAATCTTTTATAAGATGTTATCTCAAAAGATGCTCTAGTTTGATATTAAATTGTGTCTGTCTTTTAATTGTCCTGGAAAAAGCAGGAAAAGATTTGCTACAGAGCATCCGTGTCAGACAGGGGTGAGAACTTCTTTTAACACATGACTATTGACTTGCCAATTGGCCCAGGGTAAATGGCTAAATTCCTTAATCTACATTCTTGTGTATAAAAAGAGGATAAGATTTCATTTATATTTTAAAGTGATGTGCAATGATTTCTTTGTTAAAAAATAGAGCACCATCCTATGGGACCCTTGAAATACATTTTAATTTCAATTGAACATTGTGTTGTAATCGTTATATATTATCCTGTCATTATTATAACCCCAGTAGTTTATAATGAGTTA
Source organism: Ursus maritimus (assembly GCF_017311325.1). Lineage (NCBI taxonomy): Eukaryota > Metazoa > Chordata > Mammalia > Carnivora > Ursidae > Ursus > Ursus maritimus. Next base: position 12,839,230 of record NW_024426230.1, read on the forward strand.
CAATTCACCAATCTTCATTATTCCATAAAATACGTTGGGTATTTCATGGTGCCTGGGACATAGGACATAGTCAAAAAGCCTTAGTATCCTTTCCCCTTCCTCATTTTTCAAAGAACAGGCACTTTGACACCAGAACAGGAGGCATGTGTTCTTACAGACCAAGTACACAAGGATAACCCTCTACTTTTATTCTTATTTCGTCAGAAATCCATGAGCAGTGTTAAGTCATATCCATATGTTTATTCTACTCTGTGTATTACTCTAAATTGACAAAATCATTTTTGAGAGCCTATCATTGCATTCTCATAGACGTGGAAGTGAAAATAATAACCAGTGAATTACATTGGAAAATAATTTCTATGTTGCAATCAAATTGGAAAAAGTATCTAATTAACATATGTCTGCTTTTCTTACCTCTAAGGATTGAATCAGTTTTACTACTAGTAATTCTAGTGTTTACATTACACTCTCACTAGGAAATATGTTGATATGTTAATTCATTCACATCACTACCAGGGAAAAGATTTACTCTTTATTTCTAAGTAATGTAGAAATTGAGGGGAAAAAAAATAAGTTACTTGAAGAGGGATGCCAAGTGTTCATGCCAGAATCAGGATTAGAAATCAGGGTGTTTTTGTTGTTGTTAATAGTAACAATACCAACAATAATTCATTGGATGCCAAGAGACACTGGTTTCTAGGCAGAATCGCTTGCCAGGGCTGCTGCATTTTGTTTGCAAACTAAGATTTTACATTTAAATTCATTTCAAGAGATTTATCCATGTGGCTTTTAAAAATTCCTATCACAGGACCCCAAAACTTTGCAGACCAATTTTCCAATTTTAAAACCACACACATGCAGTTCTTTTATATTCCAATAGACAGTTTCCTTTTTGATAAAACAGCTCTGGAAAAAATACCCCCGGTCTTCATTTAAACACTCTTATAAGACAACTGTCTGATTTTGCGTGTCCTTTGTCCAATAGGCATTTTCAACATGACATTTTAAAATACGGCCCATGTTTTATTTAACAAAGGTCATGCTCATTTTGAGTTTCTAAAGTGACAGCCTACGCTCTGTGCCCTTCTTTACTGGAAATGAAAGCTACACCAACCAGGCCCTTCACAAATGCTTCAACAAAAGAGCCAAACAAAACCAACGTACAGGGAAGGTTGACAAAGGCATTCGGATAGCTGGACAGCTTCTGAGGGTACTTTATCACCATTAATTCTTTCCTCGCCCTGTATTTCCTTCCTATAATTCCAAATAGCAAAGCAAATACTGTGACTTTTCTGGTTGTAGCCTCCTCAAAACCGCCGTGGAAGGAATAACGTCTTGTCTGTGGGCATTATGTTTGAGTAGCAAGACGGGGGAGGCAGGTAGGATACAAAGATCGAATCTAAAAAAAATCAGAAAGTAGAGTCAGAATGTTGCTACTACTACTCGGAACTTACGTTCTGCCACTTTCTGAAAACCGGTGAACTGTCAGCTACTACAATGCGATGACCTTCACCTCTTGTCTTTTCCTACTCCCAGGCACCGAATGGTCTACCAGCTGTCAGCAGTTTTGTGTCGGCATCCAGCATGGCTCCTTACCCTGCCCCGGCCCAAGTGTCGCCTTACATGACCTACAGCGCCGCTCCTTCCGGTTATGTGGCTGGACACGGGTGGCAACATGCCAGCGGCACCCCACTTTCCCCCCACAACTGTGACATTCCCGCATCGCTGGCGTTCAAGGGAATGCAGGCAGCCAGAGAAGGTAGTCACTCTGTCACGGCTTCTGCACTCTGATGGGAAATTCTGTCCCCGTCGCAGCTTCACCCCGTCTCCCCTCAGCACACCCTCCCCCTCTTCCCTGGTCTCGGATCCCACCCCCCTGCCCTCCCGCCCCCAAAGCTGGCTTTACGGACTCACATCCTTTGTGCTGATGACACTTAAATATTTCTTGCCATAACTTCTCTCTTACAGAAAACCTGACATGACTTTAGGATTTGAAAACAAAAGCAATCTTAAGGATTGAATGAGACATTTGTGTTGCCCACACACTGTTTTAACGTAGCAAAGAAACCTGCACCCCTCAAAGGGCTTAAGGAACTTTTAAAACTAGTCTTTGGTAAAACCACATGTGTATATTTATTCTAAATCAACCTGAACTTTTGAAACGTGCAATTGTTGAGATTTTGCAAAATCAATAAAGGAAAATACATATAGAAAAAAGTTACGCTACACCCTCTAATCAAATAAGGTGACCAAATAAGCTTTAATTCATCATTAGGAAACTAATCAATAATTGACTTGAGTGATGCTTTGTTTATTTTTAAGAGATGACCTATTTTGTTGGAAAATATAATGTGTAACACAAGCAATTTCTGAATTTAGCTCCTCCTGGTGTTTTGAGTTGGTTCCAAATACAATAATGTTTATATTTTCTATTAGTTTGTAAATATGGACTCTGGATGGTGCATTTGTGTTTTCATTCCATGGGATATCCCCCCTCCCTCCCACCCCGATCTATTTTTTTCTTTCTTTTTGCAAAGGTGACTTTCTGGCAACGTCTTTGTCTCTGTTTGGTGGTGGGCTGCTCGGGCTCCTGGACCTGGACTTGCCCCCAATTTTGTGTGTGCAGTGAAGGCTTCAACATCTTATGAAGGACATTTTCTTTCTACAGCAGAGGACTCAAAAACAGATTAAACAAGCCAGTCTCCCATTTTGTATCCTTATCAAGCAACACACATGCCAAGCATATAAAGACACGAGGGTGGAAAATATCTGAACGAGAAGGCTTTAAAGGAAGTCACTTAGAAACTTAAGTTTAATGTGAAATGCTTTACAAAGACACTTAAAATGAACTTTATGTTAAGAAAACCACTGTGAAACTAAATTGTACTGTTATTGTTGGCTTACCTGTGTGTTCAGCAATCTCAGCCCAAAATTATGTTGTAATTTAAAGAAAATGGAAAATTCTGCTCCAATGAATGTAAAAACGGCTTGCTGTGAAGTTTACGTTGTTGTATAGAAGCATGTTTCACATGTAGGGAAACTGGTGGTGGTATTAGAAATACAAATGCTATTTAATTTTTTAAAAATTCCCTTTATTCATTTCTGGAGTTAGAGGACATAGTTTAGCTGATAAGTCTTTCTGGACCAAGGGGGTTTTCACTTTCATGTCAATAGCAGAGCTGTGGGTATACGTGTGTGCGGCGCGTGCTATGTGCTGCATTTTAAACTAACCGCTTTCCTCGGGCAAAACTCTACAGTGTTTCTCTCCTGTTTAGAAAGTTCTTCCTGCTTGGCAATATGTAGGCTTGAAACTACGTTTTAAAAACATTGGTACAATTCATCTATTGGAAAATTAATATATTGTGGGTTTTTTTTTTTTTTTTTTGGTATTCTGTGCAATAATGGAAAGGGGACATCAGTACATGTGGATGCTCAAGAGGCGTCCGTGAGGCGGTCCTGATTTCTTCCTGTCTGTGCTGTGTGCAGTCCACACGGCCGTCCAGTTCCGCCACATCGGTTTCATGGCTTCATTTAAAACTCAGATGGCTAGACGAGCGAGGTTTTCAGATCACTAGCGTATAAACAGTAAGCAGATTTTTGACACATAAGTTATATTCGAGGAATTGCTGTTTTCAAGCAACAGAGATCTTATAGGGAGAGCTTTGAACTGCATTTATTTCTAAAGCAACCAAAATTCAGTGCTACAAACAGAGGATTATAACTTCAGGAGAAGAATAAGCAGAAGGAGCAGATGAACTCTCAGGGCCATAGTCTTCCTTTGATCTTATAAAACTCCTGTTGACATCTGGAGTTCCCAGTCTGGTGAGAAAATAGACTATAAACTGAATGGAACAAAGATACCAGTCCAATATTTTGGTGGAGACTTTAAAACCGTACCATCCAGGGACTCTCCTGCCAACCAGAAAAACTGACATAAGGTATAGAATTATCCCTTATCAGATATTTTTTAGATGGCTACTAGGAGTCTTTAAAAAAATACCAGTCATTTGTATGGAAACACAATGAAATATTTTATCTAAATTAAGAAATCTCTTGTTAATGCTATTTATAATTTTTTCTGGTTCTTGTATTTTAAAAAAATCTAATATTAATGATATCAAGATTTTTTTTTTCTTCTCTTTTTCCCCCTGGTCTTTTCTTAGCAACAGTGAATTCACATGGGGTAACTTAAGAAAGACAACAGAAAGCTAAAATACAATTTGCTATTCAAAGCAAAATATGATTTAAAACTACTTTTAAAAATAAGAGAAGGAAAAGGGGATGGGGTACGGGATTGGGACTGTTTGATTTTTAAATGTTATTATTATTGGCTAATGTTGACATATTTCCTTTCTTTCTTAGGGGGTAAAAGTGTTATTTTTAAACTGGCAAATGCACTCTTCAGAGATCCTTTTCCATCCCATTCACAGGGAGAGGTTAAAGGTTCAATTTCATGGCCTCTATGCAGGCAGTTCTCTCCCTCACAGGATGCAAGAGCATTACCTGCAAGGATAGAATGCAGTTGTACAACAGACACATTCTTCTTTCTCTTGCTTTTTTTTTTCGTCCTACTTTTAATGACCCTCTTTTGGAATATCGGGCTGAAATATAAATTAACACGTTGGAAAGGATGTACAACCGAAGGCTGTGTATGTATATACAGTATGTCAAAAAGCCTTTATTTTTATACTTCAAATGCTCTAAATTAATAAAAAGTAATAATTATCATGTTATCTTTTATTTTTTGTTTTCCAAATGCTTTAGTGACATAGCCTCGTGGTAGAAAAGTCCCTCAGTCGTAGTTAAGAACAGGTGTCATCTAGAATGGGCAGATATTTTTGTTGACTTTAGCTGCTAACGTAGCATCATTTCAGAATGCAAATATAAAATCAAGTTTGTTCTATCAGTGCCAAGGAGAGATCTCTGAGAGAGCATGTTAGTACAGGAATCTTTGGAAATGCTAAGAATGTACTTCTATTTTGAAACATTTCCCCCTTCACAGTACATATTTTAACTCTACAGATAGTTGACTTCGCACCTGAAGCTGTCACTTAAAACTAATAGCTTGGAAATGTAGTTTTACTCTAAACATTCTTTTTAAGAATGGCACAGGCAAGAGTTCTGAACAAAGATATCTGGATGCAAATACAGACAACACAAATGGGCCCAAGGAGTGGTTCCAATCTGTGTTTTAACATGAAAAGATTTCAGCAACAAAATTGTTTTCAAAGGGAATTATGTGAAGGAAATTTCATGTGTTCTATTTGCCATAAGAGACTTCACGTATCAGGATTTAAAAATATGACCTGCTTTAAACAACAGTGCAAAATATAGAGTAGCTTTGGGAAAATATAGCTGTGATGTGTATTATTACTCTAAAGAATACCACCGGATTTAAATTTTAACATAAAATTCAACATTTTAAAAATGCCATTTTAGTGTACTTTAAAAACATTTTGTGCCTTTTAAATATTATTTATGGGATAATTTAATTCCTTATAAAAACTGTTGAAATTTTGGCTTAATTTTTTTAATACTTTAAGCATTTCTTGACCTTGTGGGAAAAAATAATTATCAATACAATGAATTTTCATTGTGAGGCAGTGTAAGAGGAATACAGATCACGAAATTTACATAGCTTTTATGAAATATATCTGATTTCTATGCTATTTTCTATGTTCAATTTACATACCTCACTATTTCATACTATTTTTCTTCTCACAGGTTTATGGATATGGCCAAAATTACAGTCTCAAATTGTCTAGAGATAATTTTTGAAGTATCAAAATAGGTTTTGTTCTTGAATAAACTGTTTCCCCTTAATAATTGTACATAATTGTATAATTATAATTTATAATCATATCAGCTGAGCTGATAGTCTCTCCTCATGGTTCTGTAGAGCAAATACCCATGATCTCAACACTTCCCAGGTAGTCACCAGTTTTCCTGAAGCCATGAATAGGTATATTCATAAACCAGCAGCATCACTGCACCACCTAGAAAAGAAGAGGGCTGGTTTTTATCTCAAGCTTGCAAAATAGTGTCACTTTCTTCCATTGGGTTTCTGAGTCTGTGAAGTCCCATGCAGCTTATCAGGCAGGGGCAGTGTAGACTTGTCAGTCCTTGGGCTCTAATACATCAATATAAAGCTATTGTGGAAAATTCCCAGAGCAAAATCAAGACCATCTTGAGTCTCCGAATACATTTTTTCCCCATGAGTTTCTGTAACTTTCATCATTTCGCATCAGATTCTTTTTCAGGCACTTTTAATTTTAAAAAGTAAATAAATATAGACACATTTAGTCATGTAAGGGCATGTGGCATTCCTGCAAACAGAAACCATTCATATTTTTCACATGTAGCCAAAGGATTTATCTTTTTCAGTCCATAATTAGCACTGTCCTAGTTCATTCAAGAAGGCGAGCTCTAAGAGGGTGCTTGATGGATGAGTCTGATTTTCTCTTATAGGCTTCAAAGTGGATTGCAATGTAAAAAACAGCTTCTGAACATTTAAAAATATGTGTATTACAAAATATAGCTAGCTTTCAGCTGCCTTTTGCTCCTTTTGCCTGCCTCAGATATGAATGGATTTCACTTGAAAATTTGGTGGTGGAGTTTGGGTGTCACAGACCACTATTTGTCTTGAAAGGTCAACAGGACTATGATACAGAAAGACAAACACCAAGGTTGCGGAATACCTAGGAGTCGGGAGAGGCCTCTGCATGTGGCAAAATCACGTGGATGATTTTGTGTTCTAGCTGATGCAGTAAATGGCACATGTCCCGTGCTCTTTAATGTGATCTATCTATCCTCTCATGTCTGTGTGAAAAATATTACAAAATTAAGACGTGGGCAAATATCCTGAGCACAACCTCAAGAAGACCTGGCCGCATGAACAGAAGAGTGACTTCTGACGAAAAGAAATATAACTTGATTTTGATCTTAGTTATTTCGTACACTGCTGTGTGTGTGTGTATGTGTTTAATCCACAGGCCACACATGTTTGTGTAACCTTATACCAAAGATAATTATCTGCCTGTAATTTTCATCTTTAACCCATGAAGATACTCTCTTAGACCCCTCTCAGCTGCTGTGGCCCTCTTGGCACTCTGGCAAACAAAAAAAGACCCACTAACAGAGGGTTGTTAATACCTATGTAATTGCTGTGTTTACTCTTATTAACTGTTCTCCACGTAGGACAAGAACATGCAGACTTGAGTTAGTTTTCAGCCTAGTGATATGTGGAGTTTAAACCACAGACGTCAAGAGCCTCCTTTCATCGGAGGTGACTGGGGGTGAGCCACACAGAGCTGCCGAGGCTGTTACAAAAAGAAGATGGGGTGCTTCCTACAATGAAGGATGAAAATCCCAGACTTACCCTTTCTTTCACTTTTTTACTCTCTTAGAAAAAAAAAAAATCTTATCCTTAAGTCAAATGTTGTACTTTTCTACCTTTCCTTCCTTTCAAGCCGCTGGGACTTGCATGTTGGGAGGACTTACGTGTGAGTGGAGGCCAGGTCCCTGAAGGAGATTTCCAGTCATTCACAGTTTTGTTTAGCCTGGACAGTCCACTCACAACAACCCTTTTCATTGTATTTAACAGCACAGCAACTCAGGACACCTCATGCAAAAACATTTAAAAAGCCAACCAAACATTTGCAAGCCTCTAACAAAACTTGGGGTCAGATTATTTAAGAGTTTTGGATTAAGGTTCCAGTCAATTACTGTTTTAGGTAAACTCTCCCTGATCACTCTTTTCAGGCCCAACCCCCCCTGAGAAAGCTGGGTTAGGGTCATTCCTGTGATTTTCTCTAATACCTGGTCTACCAGCAGGGTTTTACTGTGTGGTAAAGGGAAAACCCCACATGCTCACAGAGAGAGTCGCACAAAATCACCAATATTCTTTGTCATTGGCTTTGTTTTTACACACGGGCCAATGACTAACAGGAGGCAAGTCTCCATCTTAAATGTGAAGCAAAATCCACGCTTAAATGCCTAGAAACTTTGGGCTAGATGGAGAGGGAACTGGGGAAGTGTTTTCTAGATACATGAAAGGATGTGCTATCCTCTACCTCGGGCTGGTAGAATGCTGGCTGGTTGGAGCTGAGAGAGGACGGTGAACGTGTGTGAGCTGGTGGGACAGGAGGACCCTGGTGTTAAAAGGGAGGAACGGGAAGGGGAGAGGGGAGGGGGGCAGGGGAAGCTCCTGGGAGAGGATACCAGGACGCCTGAGCAGGTGAGTGTGGCCTGGTAGAAAGGCCGGCGAGGGTGGGCGCCTGGTTCTGTACTGAGACACAGAGTTGCTTATAATCCAAGACTGTTTGTCCAGGCGGTTGGGTCTGCAGCAGTTATGTTCTTATCTATTTACATAGAGGCAGCTGACTCTCCCTGTGGGGATGGCAGCCGGTTTTTTGTGGGCTGGCTTCTGGAAGCAAGGCCCTGAGCCAGGAGCCTCCACCGTCATGCTGACAGAGGCCAGGAAGGTGAGCGCCGGGCTGCAGTGCCACCACTCCCTGCACGGTGCATTCACCACAGCCCTCCCGGTGACCGTGAGGACAAGTGACTCCTGCACTTCGTGGAGGCAAGTTACCCTTCCTTCCTTTCTATTTTTCAAATGAAGTTGAGGCAGGAACAAGAAGGAACTGGGGGGCAGCAGGAGAGTTTTTTCGGGCTGGTCCCTCCCTCAGTGCAAATCCTCCCGCACAGCCAGAAGCTACCATCAGTAGGCCTCCTTGCTCACTGGACCTCCACCTGGCGTGGATCCCTTCCTATTGACTTAAGCTGGGCTTGGGCTTCTATCAGCCTCCAGCAAGGTCTTAAATAGTACCTTATAAACAAAGGTGGAAAGCCTTTCTAACGGATGCCTTCAGTGTCTTGAATACTCGCAGACAACTTTATATCCTCAAGGTTTCCATCTTTCACAGTGTGATCAATGTAGCATGTTGCTGACCAACACAAATAAGAAAAAAAGAGACACTAGAACAACAAAGAAGGAAGGATATAAGTAAGAAAAACATCATTACCTGGTCCAAGCCTCATAATCTTGGGAAGCAGGCCTTTGTACAAAGCTAAAATCCTATAACAGGAAGGGAAAGANNATAGCAACATTCTTAATTCTGAATTCTGAAATGAATTCTGAATTCTTAATTCTGAAAATAGAACGGACCAGCTTTATTGAGATGTTGACCCAGCATCCACAAGAAACTTTATTTGAAATCACATGTACCCCAAACCAGGCAATATCTGGCTATATATTTTCTGCAGCAAACCGCACAAAGGGAAAGAGTTAATGAATTCTATTGCCCAAGTGATGCTGATCGTGTCCAACCAGAAATATGACTTTCCTCAGCGAGGAGGTTTCTGCTTGGAACACAGGTCTTACTTTCAAGATAGCTGTGTAGATGGACAAAAATGACTTTTGTAATTGAATTTAAAAGACCACAAACTCGGCCTTCACAAAAGGAAATATGACATAGTGTGCATCGAAATAATAAAATATTACTCGTTTACTTGAGAATAAGGTCTGAGTGAGGAGGGGTGAAGAGACAGACGTAACACTTAAAAAAAAAGACTAGCAGAGAAAAGCATGTACTTCAGATATTTGAAAGAAAGCCACTTTCACGGAACTCTCACGTTTAATTCTCCCGGGAGAATATAATGAGGTGACGTTTTGACTAGATTTACAGTCAGAAGACAGTCATTGTCCGACCCACGTGTTCCTAGGGTGTATTACAGCATGGGACGCAAACTGCCGAGCAAAATGTGCATCTTAGGATTCTAAGAGAAACACGCAGCCGGTCAGATGGCGGTGGCCCAAGGTTCTGGATGGTGTAAGAACACGTTGCCAACATCTCATCATGGTGTTATCTTTCCAAGTTTGTCATTATTCACACACACACCCAATTTAGGAGGGCTTAGTGGCTCTCGGCAAAATGGAAGTACGATATGCTTTTAACAGGACTTGCGTCCTGCCCATTTACTAAAATAAGAATGTTACCCTTCTTCCCGGTAGACCGTTGCCATTGTTTTAAAACAGGTTTTGTACTTGATCTCTCCAGGAACTGGTTGAGGCCCTTGAATCCTACTCTTGGCAACATCAAAAGGGATGTTAATGACTGAGGCTATTGTGCCTGAGAGAAGACCAATCCCAAATTTTCTCAAAAACTCCAAGGTTGGATCCTAAAAGAAAAGAAGAATAAAGTAACAGAAAGAGAAGCGGAAGGCCCTAAATTGGCTAAACACTATAAAGCAATATGTATTTAAGCAGAGCATTGCACTCCCCGGCACCCTCCTGTTATTCCAGCGGAACACATTAGGATTTCCTAGGCTGGAACTTGTTTTCTTGACAATCCCATTGGCTATGTTTTTACACATGGTCTAAATTGCTGAAGTACACATTTCCTCACACAGGATTTATAAACACAGTTCATAAAGAAAGACTGGTATGGCATATGGGGATGATTTGTATAATTGGGCTTCACAATGTACTTAGTATTACTGTATCAAAACAGGAGAAATCCAAGCACACTATTAGCTAATTGGCCAGAATATTTTACAAATGACAGCAACTTCCACCATGAAGCCTACTAAAATGCTCATTTGTGTGTGGACCCCCAAATGTTAAATTAAATCAAGGCTACTCTTGGTCTGCTGCTATTCCCCTCCAGGTTTTTTGCATTTATTTTCACGTGTGGCTGATCCACTGTACTGAGAAGTGCTAGCTTCCTGTTATTAACAAACCAACTTGGGGAGTTTGCAAAACAGCCTGTGACATTCTGTGCATTATAAACAGTAGTAAGTTACTGGACTAATTGGCTGAAGAATTTACAACCTATTGTTCCTGAATCTTATTCTTCCTTCATGGCAAAGGAAGAAAAGAAGAGAGAGACAGAGGCACAGAGAAAGGGGGGTCATTTGAATTTAGGTCCTTCACTTTGGTCTGATTTGATTTTCCACCCCTCCCTGCTCTGCTTTCTGACATCAAAGTATTTAATTAGGTCTTATGTGGGAGTCACTTTCCTTCAGCCTATTTTTGTGCCCAGTGAGCTCACATTATGCTTTGTTATAATGAATTTGCTGGGAAGTTCTCATTATGTTTTCAGCCTCAGTTCTTGCCCTGAAGAGAGGTCACCCCACAAACCTTAAGTTGCCGATGGAGACCACCCACCCCTCCCCCATCCCTCCCCTGCCCTTTCTTTTGGTCAATATTTCAGGAGGATCTTCACCCAGGAACAATACAGGGTGGGGCCATGGTACCATTTCACCCAGCAGGAGAACGGAAGTGGCGAGACATTCTTGATTAAAATAAAAATTAAAAATTTAAGAAATCATGTCTGAGCATTGCATGCTTCTAGCTTCTGCGGCAGAAGAAAACTTCTGGAAGCTCTGAAATTTTCAACTGAACCAAGAGCCAGATACCATCACAGAAACCCCTATGTGGCTAAATATAAAAAGTGAAGGGTTCGGTAATAATTCTTGGATCTGGGCCATACAGGTGCCGGGTAGGTTTAAAGGGATTTAAAAACCAACAGGGTGTTTCAACAGGAAAAACAATGCAGTGATTGCAGTATGAGTGAGGTGTGTTTAAATAATTCCCCCTCCCCCCATTTTTTTTCTCTTTTACAAGGAGAGAAAAATGCCTTTATGTTACCCTTCTCCATTATGGCCCAGAAGCAGAACCGGAGCTCAGGAGGATGGCGGGTTCAGAACTGGCTCTGGTTTGTCTGACCTTGCACAAGTCACCAAGTCACACAGAGCCCAGTGTCCAGAAGGGACCTGTTTCACACCCTCCTTACCTTTGTACCGCATTATTTTTCTGAGAAATAAACAGCAGCGAAAGCACTATGAATGTTGTGTAAGTCTGGCGGAAAATGGATAGTATTATTATGTAGCCTGTCTTCCAACGTCTCAAAGCATCCTGCAATAAGATTCTCTTATGGCGTCCCTGTGACGCAGCCAAAGCCTCCCTTTTGAATTGAGGACAAGGGTGAAAATGATGACTTGTATGAACATTGTCCTTTGGGACGCTCAGGGGACCCCATCAAGCATGCAGCCTGTCCCATCTCCTGGTGAGGTCACTGAGGCCTAGAGTTGGAGGAGGGGGGTTCCCTCCTGAGACATTCGGTGAAGGCCCCTGTGCTTGAGACACTGCTGGAGACTAAAGCCTCGGGGCTTCAGCTCCTCAGTCTTCATTAGCACCAGTATGTACTGAGCCCAGGGTCTCTATACACCTCCCAGACTAATAGTAAGGTCCCACAGTGGGTCCCCAAAACAGACGTGCACCACAGTCACCTGAGAGCTTTACAAAATATGGATGCCTGGGCCCCACCTCAGGTTTCCGGATCAAAATCACATGGCAAAGGGCCTGAAAGTTATTTTAAAAGATCTCCAGGACTTCTGAAGCTGCCGTGCTGAGGACCCAAGTCCAGGCATCAGTGATTTTGATACTCCTTGCAGCAAAGCAGATGGTCAGATGCTACCCTTCTGGGCATTCTAGGAAGGACAAAAGTCTTCTTCCGACAGCCAGGAGGTATTCCTCACCACCTGGTCCCCGGGCCCCCAGCCTGTTTCCTCCTCGGAGCCCGTGGACTACTCTATGCACCAACGCGCCTGGGGTTGGGTGTTCCCAGCAGAGCCCCCTCAGCTGGTCTCTGCTTTTTTTTTTTGCTACGTGTCACCAACCATTGTCAAAAGGCAGCCTCTCACACATTTTCCCCTGCGTGCCCTCCTGGCTACTCCCACTGCTCTGGCTTCAGTTCAGACGCCCAGCACTTTACCAGGTCGTGTTTGCTTTTTGTTCTCTATCGTCTAGTCACAGCGGCACCAGTTCTCTTTTTGGAAAAACAGCTCTGCCTGTGGTATCAAAGACCCTCGATCCTTCCCCACTGCATGGCGAGTAAAGCCAAAGCTCCTCACTTGGCCTTTGGTTTCTTTCCCACAACCTGTTTCCAACTTACGGCTCTGGCCTCAAGTTTGATAGCTCCACCCCGCCCCCATACTATAGTCACACTGGTTAAATCATTAATTATGCAAATTTAAACCAAGGACTTAGTTCTAACTCTTTTCTTCAAACGACTTCTACAGCCTATAAAGTCCTTCTCCATTATAGTCCCCTAACACAGTCCCACGTCTCCTTTAGGGGCCAGCTTAAATCCCACCTTGCCCAGGAGACTTGAATGGATCCCTGTCAGAACTGATTTCTCCCTCCTCCTGTACTCTTGAGCCTCTGTGTGAACCACAGTCATTGCCCTTGCCAAGGCTCACTTTGTGTTTGGTTTATTTTTGCATGTATTTATTTTCCCTGCAGGACTGTGAGTTGACATAGCATAGAATGCATATTACTCTTCTTCATGTCATCTATTATACAGTGTACACAGTAAGTGCTAAATAAATGTCTGCTGATCGGTCTATCGATGTATTTATTTACTTTTGTAGAAACAATGAGAACCAGGTTTAACCCTTAATCACTATTCCTCAAGACTCATCATCTTTTAGCCTAGAAACAAACCCCTATTACAACTTTACATTTCTATCTTTCTGCCAGGAGGCATTAACCTGGCGACGTGACAAGGCATTGGACATCTGCAACGTGGAGCACTTCAGGGCAAGGAAATTGAGACTCTCAGGTCACAGAGCCAGGCCTGGGCTTGCTAGATCCCACTGCTCAGTGACTCAGAGAACATGATATGGCAGCCTGTGACCAGAGTTTAGCAGAAGAATATGGTGGGAGTAGAGTACGGTCTTGACATACTACACTTAGGGCTCTTTCTTATACTTCCTTATCTTCCCTTAGTAGGGAGAGCCACCCACTGGCCTCAAGAATGAAAGTTTATTGTAGCACGACTATGAAGAGAGAAAAAAGGTAATATTTAGAGTTTCTGGCTTTCATATAATGCCTTTTCATGTATTATGTCAGCTAATCTTCACAAACTTTGATGTAAGAACATTATTATTCCTGTTTTATTTTTTTTTATTATTATTATTTTTTAAAGATTTTATTTATTTATTCGACAGGATAGAGACAGCCAGCGAGAGAGGGAACACAAGCAGGGGGAGTGGGAGAGGAAGAAGCAGGCTCATAGTGGAGGAGCCTGATGTGGGGCTCGATCCCATAATGCCGGGATCACGCCCTGAGCCGAAGGCAGACGCTTAACCGCTGTGCCACCCAGGCGCCCCTATTATTCCTGTTTTAAAAATGAGTTAACTGAAAGGTTAGGTATAAGAAGGGTCTTTTTGTTGCATCCACGTGAACCCAAGACTTTGTCTTCCGCCAGTTTTTCTCCTGATACTCCTTAGGGTCAGTGGGTGGGCTGGTGGGAGGGGTGTCCCAGCACCTCCTGAGATCGTAAGCAATGCTTCTGTGTATGTGTATATGGGTTTTTCTGTAGAGAGTGTCCATGGATTTTATCAGGCTCATAAAAGCTTAAAAACAACTTCACGAAACTATTTCCCCTACCAATAAATTTATAAAGAAGAAGGGAGTTCAGGGTTGAAAACACTGGCACTGAAGAAAGAAAGTCCTCATTCTCACAGGGGTTATCAGGCAATTCAACTTCGTGAAAAGATTTCTGCACACATTCCCGCCCCGGAGTCAGGTTACTCATACCTCAACCATTTCTAAGAACTCGGTGGTTCTCAACGTGTGGTGCTTGAACCACCATCATTGGTTCCATGTGGGAACTTATTAGAAATACAAATTGGGGTTCTATTCCCAGGCCTACTGTTGGAGATGGAGACCAGCAATCTGTTTAAAAAGTCCTCCAAATTAGTCTGACGGATACTAAAGTCTGAGAATCCCTGGTTAACTGGAAGATTATGGTTCATCTCTTTGTATCCTCAGGTTGGAGAAGTGACGCACTGGAATGCTCTGGACGTGCTGGGAGGGCTTTTAAAACTTTCTTTGGTGGAAACGGGGCTTTGTTTCTTTAAGGCTGCAGAACTAAAGGTGATGCTGTTAACTCCGCTCAACCTCTCCCACCCCCGGCTCAGTCCAGAGCAAGAATGCACACCTGTGAGGTTTTGGGTACGAGTGGTACCTGTCACCTAGTCTGAATGGGTCATTCTGGTACCGGCTATCCGTGAATCACCCAAGCATTTCTGTCAATAATGGTAACAACAAATCACAATGAAATTGATAGCAAAAATAAATAGAAACATAAAATAATATACATTATATAATGTTCATATTATTTTTCATAACTTTCATTATGAGAAATAATGGTACTATTAATAATAGTTACTTATTGCTAGATACCATCTTATATGCAAAAACTATATATATAAAACATTTTTATTAGAATCCTATGGATTAGGTATGTAACACTATTTTACAGATAAGGACACATGCCTGAGAAAGTTAAGTCAGTTGTCCAGGACCACAGTACTTGTAAGAGGTGGAGCCTGGACTTGAATTCAGGTTCTTCAGATTTGCAACCATATGCTCTTAACCATTATATCATATTGTTTCTATCCATCATTCATTTTTTATTTATTCACTCAACAGGCATTTATTGGATGTGTATACATGCCTAGTCCTACTCTGGGTGCTAGAGTTGAGTGTGGAGGTAAATGATCCAGAAAGGGGTTGGGGGCGGGTGTATTATTATCACACCATGTGATAAGTAATGAAGTGGGGGTGTGAACAAAGTGCGAGGGAAACATGCGGCAGGGAGAAGGAAGTTACTCCTGGGCTTTCACTATCAAAGTCCTATGAGATAGTACCTAGCTTCTCTGCCTCTTAAAAACTTAGTTACTTCCTGATCTATGTGTCCAACACCCCAACTTCTTTGGGGAGGCCCAAAAAAGTGCATCTCTCTTGCCAGTCTTGGAGTTCTGACAGGTTCAGTGCAATCTAGCTACCTGGGGGGGGGGGGCAACTGAGGTGTCATAGCCCTCTCGTTGATCAGCAAAGAGGGAGCAGACACAAATGGCAGCTGCCCGCTCCTCCCTGAGGAAACCACATGCTATTAAACAACCAACCGAGGGGCACCTGGGTGGCTCAGTTGATTAAACATCTGCCTTCAACTCAGGTCTGATCTCAGAGTCCTGGGATCAAGCCCAGTCATTGGGCTCTCTGCTCAGCAGTGAGTCTGCTTCGTCTTCTCCCTCTGACTCTTCCCCTGCTTGTGCTCTCTCTCTCAAATAAATAAAATCTTAAAAAAATAAATAAAAGAAATGAAAACCAATTGGTCAAAAGGGAAATTAGAAAATACCTTCAGACAAATATAAATGAAAAGACAATATATATGAAATGAAAATACAAAACCTATGGGATGCAGTAAAAGAAGTATTCAGAGGTAATTTCATAGTGATAACACCTACATTAAAAAAGATCTCAAATAAACAACCTAATTTCACAGCTTGAGGAGCTAGAAAAAAGAAAAACTCAGTCCAAAATTAGCAGAAGGAAGGTAATAATAAAGATTAAAGCAGGGATAAATAGAGACCAGAAAAAGTTAAAAAATGACATCGAGTTCATTTTTTTGAAAAGATAAAAATGACAAACCCTTAGCAAGACTAATAAAGATAAAAAGAGAGGACTCCAATCCAACAGGAATGAAAGAGGAGACATTATAACATCACAGAACTAAGAAGGATGAGACTACTAAGAACAATTATATGTCAACAACCTAGAAAAAGTGGATAAATTCCTAGAAACATACAACCTATCAAGCTTAAATCATGAAGAAACAAAGTCTGAACAGACTATAACTAGTATGGAGATTTAATCAGCAATCATGAACCTCACAACAGAGGAAAGCCCAGGGCCAGATGGTTTCACATTGCTGCTCCCAAATATATAAAGAAGAATTGATACCAATGCTTCTCAAACTCTTCCAAAAAATTAAAGAGGAAAGAACACTTCCAACTCATTTTATGAGGTTAGCATAACCCTGATACAAAAGTCAAAGACACCACCAGGAAAAACAAACAAAAAACCCCCCAAAAAACAAAATACAAAACACTATAGGCCAAGATTCCTGATACAGATGTAAAAAATCCTCAATAAAAAACCAGCAAATTGAATTCAACAGCACATTAAAAGGATCACACACCATGATGAAGTGGGATTTATTTCTGGGATGTAAAGACTTTTTAACATACAAAAATCAATTAATGTGATACACCACAACAGAATGAAGATAAAATCACACGATCTCATTAGATACACAGAATGCATTTGACAAAATTCAACATGCTGTCATGATCAGTACCTTCAACAAACTAGGAACAGAGGGAAAGTCCCTCAACATAATAAAGCCCATATATGAAAAGTCCACAGTTAACATCACACTTACTGATGAAAAACCAAAAGCTTTTCCTCAAAGATCAGTAACAAGGCAAGGATGCCTGCTCTCGTCACTTCTCTTCACCATAGTACTGAAGTCCTAGTCAGAGCAGCTAGGCAAGACAATGAAAAAAAGACATCCAAATCAGAAGAAGTAAAATTGTCCCTGTTACCGACAACATGGACTTACATGTAGAAAGACCTAAAGATTCCATAAAAAACATTTAGAACTAATAAATGAGTTTAATAAAGTTGCAGGATACAAAATCAACATACAGAAATCTCTCATGTTTCTATACATTAACAACCAACTGTCTATAAAAGAAACTAGGAAACTAATTCCAATTAAAATAGCACTAAAAGGAATAAGATACTTAGGAATAAACTCAACTAAGGAGGTGAAAGACTTATATACTGAAAACTATAAAACATCAGTGGAAAACATTAAAGAAGACACAAACAAATGCAGACATCCCATGTTCATGAATTGGAGGACTTAGTATTGTTAACATTTCCATAACAATCAAAGATTGAATCAAAGATTCAATGCAATCCCTATAAAAATCCAATGGCATTTTTCATAGAAATAGAAAAAAATTCTACAATTCATATGAAATCACAAAAGACTACAAATAGCCAAATCCATCCTGAGAAAGAAGAATAAAGCTGGAAGCATCACACTTCCTGATTTCAAAGTGTATCACAAAGTTACAGTAATCAAAACAGTATGGGGTAGGCATAAAGACAGACATAGACCAGTGCGACATAACAGTGAGCCCAGAAATAAATCCAAGCACTTATGGCTGACTAATATTCAACAAGGGTGCCAAGAATACACAATCAGGAAAGAATAGTCCTTGACAAATGGTGCTGGAAAAACTGAAAATTCACATGCAGAGGAATGAAATTGAACCTATATATTATACCATACACAAAAATGAATTCAAAATGGATTAAAGACTTCAATATGAGACCTGAAACCATAAAACTCCTAGAAGAAAACATATGAGAAAAGCTTCATGACACTGGTGTTAGCAATGATTTGATACCAGAAGCACAGGCAACAAAACCAAAAATAGACAAGTAGGATTATGTCAAACTAAAAAGCTTCCGAACAGCAAAGGAAACAAAAGAGTAAAAAGGCAACCTATGGAATAGGGGAAAATATTTGCAAACCATGTATTTGATAGGGGTTCATATATGAAATATACAAGGAACTCCTACAACTCAATACCAAGAAGACTATTAACCCAGGGGCACCTGGGTGGCTCGGTTGGTTAAGCATCTGACTCTTGATTTTGGCTCGGGTCATGATCTCAGGGTTGTGGGATCGAGCCCTGAGTCAGGTTCTGTGCTGGGCATGGAACCTGCTTAAGACTCTCTCTCTCGACTATGGACTATGAGAAACAAACTGAGGGCTACAGAGGGGAGGGGGGTGGGGGAATGGGATAGGTCGGTGATGGGTAGTAAGGAGGGCACATATTGCATGATGCACTGGGTGTTATACACAACTAATGAATCATCGAGCCTTACATCGAAAACTGGGGATGTACTGTATGGTGACTAACATAATATAATAAAAAATCATTATAAAAAAAAAAAAGACTCTCTCTCTCCTTCTCCTGTGTACCTCCCCCACCCCCCTGCACACACATACTCTCTCAAAAATAAAATAAAATAAAATAAAATAAAATAAAAAAAGAATGGGCAAAGGACTTGAATAGACATTCTTCCAAAGAAGACACACAAATGGCCAGCAGATATATGAAGAAATGCCCAGCGTCACTAGTTATCGGGGAGATGTAGATCAAAACACAATGAGACGTCACTTCATATCTGTCAGATGGCTAGTATCTAAAAGTAAAAGACAGGGGCGCCTGGGTGGCTCAGTCCTGAAGTGTCTGCCTTCGGCTCAGGGTGTGATCCTGGAGTCCTGGGATCGAGCCCCACATCAGGCTCCTCTGCTGGGAGCCTGCTTCTTCCTCTCCCACTCCCCCTGCTTGTGTTCCCTCTCTCACTGGCTGTCTCTGTCTCTGTCAAATAAATAAATAAAATCTTAAAAAAAAAAAAAGTAAAAGACAGCAAGTGTTGGCAGGGATGGGGAGAAATTGGAATCCTCATGTACTGCTGGTGGGGGTTCGAAATGGTGTAGCCTTCATGGAAAACAGTATAAAGTTCTTCCAGAATTAAAAACAGAACTATGATATGACCTAGCAATCCCACTTTTGAATCTTTATCCAATGGAATTGAAAGCAGGATGTCAAAGAGATATTAGCACCGGTATGTTCATGGCAGCACTATTCACAATAACCAGGACAGGGAAACAACCTAGAAGTCATTGACAGAAGAACAGATAAAGCAAATGTGGCATATGCGTACCATGAAATACTATTTGCCTTTAAAAAGAAGGACACTTCGCAGTATGTGACAACATGGATGAAAGTTGAGGATGCTATGTTTAGTGAGAGGAGCCAGTCATAGAGAGACAAATACTTCATGATTCCACTTATGCGAGGTACCTAAAATAGTCAAATTCACAGAATCGAAGAGTGGAATGGTGGTTGCCAGGGGCTTGGGGGACAGGGAAATGGGGAGTTACTAATCAGGTTTCAGTTAAGCAAGATGAATAAGCTTTAGAGATCTGCTTCACAACACTAACTATAGTCAACGATAATGTATTGTGCACTTCAAAATTTGCTGAGGGTAGATCTTATGTTAAGTGTTTTTACCATAATAAAATAAAAATGAAAAAAACGTGAGGGAAAAATATGTCACTTAGCCTAAGTAAAATATTTAGGATGGATCACACCTTAATTGTGTAAATGGATATTAATGTTGATGAAAAACCTATCTTGTTATTAAAAATTTCCAACTTACTTCCATAATTTGTTCCAACTGTCATCAATCAGGAAACTTCCTGTGTTCCTAACCCACATTCCTCACGCATAAGCCTAAACTATTTCACTCCAATTTTTTGCTCAATTGCAAGGGCAATCAACTGTCACCATTCTTGACGTAATTCATCATGATTTAAAAACCGTTATTGAACTAACTTTTCTTCCTCATGCTTAAAAACACGGTTCCTTTAAAATATTTATTTATAAGTAGGATGTATTATTTCCCCACCTACAGATGAGTTTTACTCTTTTCCTCCAAATATTTTCCAATTTTTCTTATAAAATATGGTACTTTAAACTGGAGCTAAATAGCCTGAAATGTTAATGTATGTTATATGCATTGACCTTATTTTGTGATAGCCATACAAAAGCCAATATTCATAGTTTTAAAAAATTATTTAATTCCCCTGCAAACATTTTTAAGGCTGATGTTAACATTTTCATCTCACAAATGAGAAAACAGAGACAGAGCAAAGGTAGAAATTGCCAAAGAGACATGGCTAACTAGTAAGAACCAGAATTTGGAATTAATACCAGGTCTCTTACTAGAATTCTGGCTGTTTCCATCACACTGTGATCTCGTGTGAGTGCAGAGCTGCAGAGATGTGTTTACCAGTGCCTCTTTAGGAAGATCAATGAGGTTCCCTGACAGGACATATTATTTATAGGCTCTCCACGGCTTCACGAGAAACACCAATAAGTGATCCCAAAACACTGGTGGCCATGATGTTCCACAACCATTAAAAATTCAACAAAAGGTACCAAGTCATCAGAAATGAGATCATCTGACTCAAAATAGTTAACAATCAACATACTACATATTTGTAACTAATTTAAACACCTAATGCAAACATTATATCCACAGCTAAAGACAGAACCAGTAATTTAAGGCAATGGCACATAAGAAGTTAATATGCAGAGAGGCAAAATGTCTTGATCAGAAGACGCATATGCCTCTCCTTTTACCTTCCCTGGCATGGGCTTTGATGCCTTGCTTAGTGACTGGCCAGCTGGCTGCTAGCTTGATAAACAGAGAACCTTTGCCCATCTCACAGGCCTTTGTGATTAGGGTCTGGCATCCTTAAGAAGACATTCCACACAGAGACAGGCCAGAAAGAGGGGGTAAGGAAGATGGGGGAAGGAAGATTTGCTAGTAGTAAGGACAAGGAGTGGTGAGGGAGACTGGCCAGGAAGCTTGCTCCCCACAAAGCAAGGTTGAGCAGAGTGTAGCAATGGGCTTTTCACTTCAAGGAGCTCAGCACGAATGTTCACATTAAAGTCTAGTTACAGAATCTTCCTACCTTGTCAGCCCAATTAAATTTCATTTGCTCGTTGCAATTCACGTACCTTTTAATTTCTCCTGGTATCACACTGCATCTGAGATCCTTTCTGACTAGTTTTAACCTTTTTTTTTTTTTTAAAGATTTTATTTATTTATTTGAGAGAGAGAGAGACAGCCAGCGAGAGAGGGAACACAAGCAGGGGGAGTGGGAGAGGAAGAAGCAGGCTCCCAGTGGAGCAGGGAGCGGATGCAGGGCTCGATCCTGGAACGCCGGGATCACGCCCTGAGCTGAAGGCTGACGCTTAACGACTGAGCCACCCAGGCGCCCCTAGTTTTAACCTAACTTGACGTCAGTATACCCTGGCTGCCTCAGACAGTCTTCAGTAAATACAGGGAGAGGAATGTTCTCCATTCAGGATTGGCCTTGGTTGATGCTAGATTGGATTTATTGTTGCTTGTCAAAAATTGCTAAAATAAGTTTACCATTTGAAGAACTAAAATTGTTCAGAAGTGACTGAAAGAGATTGTTATAAATTGCTTTGGGTAAGACAAAGACAATATGGCGGGCCTACAAACAGTCACATGATTTTCAGGGTATCACAAATTACTTCTTGACAGAACTCTTTTATTCTGCTTCCTCTTCCCCCAAGTAGGCTAATAAACTGTTTGATGGTGAGAGCGTCACGACCATACAGGATGACTCAAAAGGGACTGAACAGTTTAATAAATCTATTACTCTGTTATTAGATTATATATAATAAACATGTGGTCAAAACCAATTTTAATGGGCTCCATCACAGTTATTCCCATAATCTTACAAACGGTCAGTCTGCGCTAACAGCACACATTCTATACTTTAACTCCTTTTATTCCCTTTCGTAGCACACCGCCATCAATAGCTGACTGCCTCAAGGCTGCCAGGCACGAGGTGATAGAAACACGAAGTTCGTGATGTCGTCCCACATGAGACATGTGAGAGGCAACCCTTTTGAAAGTTTCATTTCCTTTTAAAGCACCCGGCACGCTTTGATTTTAGAAAGTTACTTGAAAAAGTCTCCCATGTTATCCTGACTAATAAGACACTGAATTAATAAGAACTGAAAGGAGGCTGAGTGAAAGTACAGCTGGAGGTCTGCATCTGTGAAAGATGCGTCCCCAAGACAGCCGGAAGACGGGCTGGATGAACTTGGGTGAAGATGGGGAAGGCCTGCCCTCGGATCTGCAGATGACACGGGCTGGGAGGGGAAGCTAGAATGACAGATGAGGCCCGCAACATGAACGTGTATCGTCCTAAGCTCTAGCACTGAAATGAACCCACAGGATTACATTTAAGCAGAGTGAATACACTGCACAAGTTCAAGATGAGGGAGGCCTGACTGACTGCAGTTCATGTAATCCAGGGATTTTAATTGACCACAGAGTTTTATACACACCAACATCTTGATGTAAAAGCAACACCCATTCTCTTTCCACCCTGACAAATCCCCCAAGAATTCATCTCTGTACAGTCTTCGGCTGCATTAAGAAAGGCACGTATCCAGATCACAGGAAGGGTTGAGGCTACTGTACTCTGAGTTGACCGCCTGACAACTGCAGTATTAGGTCTGGTTTTGACACTGACATTGACAAATCTGATGCATCTATAGTGGGACAGACAGACCATACAGAGGACAGGAAACCATGTCATTTGAAGAGGAGTTGAGGAACTGCGGGTAAATTCTGAGGAAGGAAAGACTCAAAGGCTCACCTGTCCATATATTTCAAGAAGTGGAGTACAACAGTGACAAGTAGGGACTCTAGTGTCAGATGGCCTGGGCTCAGTCGTCTGCAGGATCTAGTGGAGACCAGCACCAAACTCTGACGTTCTTTGGGAAGAGTTCTTCAAAGCCTCTCAAAGGAGAGGACGGTGCTGTGTCATATTCATGCTGTATGTGTAACAGGCCTGACACATGATCGGGGTTTAATAAATGTTTTATCTCTCCTTTAAAAGGATACACTACGCAGAGAACTAAGGTCTCAGGAGCAAATTACAGAGGCGGTACGTACACGCTGCTCGAGCACCTGGTAGCAGCTGGAAGGCAAATAACAGCAGCTCATCGCTGCCTTCCCCACAGCTGGCAATGGTCGTCATGAAAATGATGTGGTGGGTTGAAATCATAGTTGCCTCCTGGCAACTGAACAAGGAGGCAGCTTGACTGAGTGTAAACTGCCTTTTATTTTTTTAAGAAGAAATTTGCATTTTCGATATTGTTAGTTTCTGTGGGTCCAAGTCAACGAGAAGCAGAGTCAGCTCACAGTCTGTATCTTGCATTTCCTCTAATGTTGGCTCTCTTTTGTTGTTTTGTTCACAAACTTTGACAAGAGCTTTTTTTGCCCTGATGTCATGGTATCATGCTGTTTTGTCCTCCAATGAAAATACCTGCTATTGAAGCTTAATTAAAAAATACAGTTGTTTCCACTTCACAGCTATCAGAAGAATCTATTACAGTGTTTGTTTTCTCTTTGTGTGAGATAATTTGGGGAAATGCTAGCTCCTCACTCCACAGAAGGTCACTAACTAAAATGAGATGGTTTAATTGATAAGCATTCTTTAAGGAATGTAGAGTATTCCCAAGATCCTATCCTTGCAGGGCTCTGGGCTTTGGAATGAAATCAAAGTCTTGTTAAAAGCTCAGCATCTAAATGTAGCCATTCAGAAAATAGCCATGAAAATTCCTTTCCCCCCTGAGCTAGCTGTTCTTTAAAGCATTGTGAAATGTAAAATAATTTTAAACATCTAACCCACTTAGTTCAAATTATAAAACACATACAATGTCAAAATGGGTTAGGGTTTAAGCATAACAGTTATCACTTGATTATTTCATATATATGTATACATACACACACACACACACACACACACACACCCTCTCCTTAAACATCTCTCTATAAATATTTACATGGGTAGGTAGTACCTTCAAAGAGTCCGTTGTATCACTGAGTATTATCATACAGAATGCAGGAATATATTAATATATTTCCTTGGGAACGCAGTCAGATTTTTCTGTTTTGGTGTGCTCTGTTTATTCCTTGCCTCAGTAAAGGCACTGACCCCAAAGAAAACTAACAAACCAGGTTTCCAAAACAAAATTCTAAAAGTTGGGAAGTTAGGACAAGGACACACTGAGATGCTTTGATATGGAGGTAGGCATATGATCAAGAAGTCCTCGACCCAAGTTTGTTTCATGAGATTCTACTTCTGGACTGCTTCAATAAATGAAACTTTCCCATGCCCATCCAGTCCTCCTTATGTAATATGTTTACTTGACATCCCCCCCTCAGTTACAGCATTTAAGAGGAGTCAAGTGACTTATAACATGCCTCGAACATTCTGGCCCAGTTAGTCAGAATGCAGCCTCCACCACCTCCTCTCCCCTCTGGCTCACCATACACCAGCTATCCTCATTCTTTGTTTTCTTCCCGGGGCCCTGGGCCTCCGTTTGCTTCAGGGCAGTCACTCATCCTCTCCTCTCTGACTAAAGATCTGTCTGGTCTCGGCTATCCTCTTCCTCTTGGCCTAGCTAATCTTCAACCTCGAGCCTCAGCCTCAACATCGTTTTTGAAGGAAGGCCATTCCTATGTCCTTGCCCTGCCATCGGTCTAGACTACGATCCCGGTTTATCAATTCCCGCAGTTTGGTAGTTGTCTTTTCATGGCACTCATCGTGACTGTCACAGCCCAGTGTCCCGTGTGATGACTTGCTTATTGTGTGTCTCCTCTCACTGACCTAAACCCTGGTAAGGCAGGACAATGCTGAGACTCAGTGAGACGGAGCCCCGGACATCGTAGATGTGCCATGAAGGCTTTGGGAATGAATGAACAGAAAGAACCAACTGAGAATCTGAAGCTACTGGTACCACACTTCCATCCACTTGGGTGGTGCCCGACTGGAAACTTTCGGCTTAAAGTTTATTTAAGAAAGTGTCTGCATCCTTGCCCCCTTCCCTCTGCCCCCCCCCATGCCTTCCTTCTCCCCAGCACACATGCCCAAGGGAGTCTGTGAAAACTGCCAATGAAAGATACTGCTTTTTACCACAGAATCTTGTCACATATCCTGGAATTTTATAGATAATATATACTTGTAGTTTTACCCCAGTGGTTCCCAGAAAGGAGAGTTGTTCTTAATGAAACTTTAATGCTCTTGCCCTTCCCATTACCGGATGATTGGTAAGACTAATGATCGAGTAAGAGAGAATCAGAAAAATAAATGGCCATAAATTAAATCCGACTATGATCTAATTCTACTGAGATTCTTCTTTCCAAAATACAAACAGCTCTGTCTAAGTTCTCCATTTGAACCCAAAGGTGCATTTTTCATTCAGCTTAGTGCACACCTTAGGGAAGGATACAGCTTTAAATCATGAAACGAACACATTTCCACATTTCTTCTGATAAACTGAAGTGCGTCTGGCACCGCCCTCCGACTTTCTGCAGAATTTACAAAACGAAGAAAATATTAAAAATCAAAAGAAAAAGAAAAACATTTGCATTTCTAAAAGGCAAACTTTTATAAATATTACCTTAGGAGAAAATAAAATATGTTTGACTTAATGCTGTCTATAGTAAAATGACCATAGGGACAGGTCTAAATGGTTTATTAAGTAAGAAAAATTGAACATATGAAAAATTGTTCTCTCCTAGAATATTTCTAGCCCACACATGTAATTTATATCATGGCAAAATTCAACACAAAAGGTCTATTGTTTTTGGCAACATAACTTGCAAACATGCTTAATTAGGATGCAAACTGAAAGCACAGCCCAGCACTGTTGACAGCCCTGAGCTGCAGACAGTGATTTCTGCTATTATTGTTATTATTTTACTTATGGAAACATTTGAAAAGCAGTAAATATGGAACTAGAGGACAAGGTTATTAAAGAAATGTAACATTTGAATCTTATGATTCTCATTTCTGTGTCAGCATCACAAATAATAGGCTTCGAACAGCCCCACCTTGTAACGGGAATGAAAGAAATGATTTTTGCAATGAAAGCTTACTCCCATGGATATTTGAAAAAGATGTCAGCATTTAAGTTAATCAATACCTGCTTCCAGTGGGCTTTACTTTGAGAAGTGATGCCTCTTTCTGGGGAGAAGGGATAATTCTTTATGCTGACATTCCATTCCATTTACTGCAAGATGTAAATGAATGCCTCCATTACCTGGATTCCACGGTCAGTTAATATCCAAAGCAGTCTTTGCTCTATTGTAGCCACTTACTCGCCACAGGAGCGGCCGGAGCCTAAAAATTAATCTGCAAGAATCTAACCCAGGGCGCCATTTTCAAACGGCTAATGCCTGCTTCTTCCAGGGCCATGACTTCTCATTCTTTGTTTCTACAGATTATAGACTAAGGATATGGAAAGGGAGGACGAGGTCACAGGGCTGAAGGAGACAGAAGACGAAGCCGGTTATATTATCTGGATATTCTAGCTAGTTCACGTATTTGAATTTCAGCAATCATTTTTAAGCGGTCATTTATGTGCGACAAAACACAAAGTAAGATGTAGAGTTAAAGCATTGCATGGTATACTGGAAGGAGTTCTGGTCTCTGGTTTGCCCCCCCACCCCACGCTGTATAACCTCAGATAAATTATTTCAGTAACTTTCAGCGCTAGGCCGTAACTTCTCATTTGGTTTTCTTATCTGAAAATGACAGTTATCGTGACAGGGATCGGGCAAAATTGTGCAGTCTACAAAAATGGTTTTAATAGTATGACATGGCACAGAAGGTCAGGATAGCTCTGTGATCGCTTGAAAAATATATCTAACGGAGATCACAAGTCTGAAGAGTTAAAGACGTCAGGGGTGGATGTCTGACCTGAGCTCTCCAGGCTTACCGCTTAAAGCTCTTATTTTGCCTCTATGGACAGCCTCAGAATTATATAAAATGTGAAAAAGTTAACTAGGTATTCTATTTTATGAGACTCTATTAAACTTTTCACTGATTTATTTCCTATTATAAAATTAATACATGCTTATTGCAGAAGCTTCCAACAGCTCAGAATGGTATAAAGAAAAAGGACTTTCCCTTCACTGCTGCTTGCTCTCTTTCTCTCTCTCTCTCTCTCTCTCTCTCTCTCACACACACACACACAAACACACACACACACATACACACAAACACGACTCCCCATTTCCACTCCCCAGAGATAATCATTATGAAGTTTCTTTTAAAATAAAATACTTTGAAAATGGAAAACATTGCAAGACCATTTATGGATTTAAAAAAAATACATTAAAGGAAAAAATCTAAAATTATTTCATGCCAGTCAGGACTGAGAAGATCTCCAATTCCCTCGGAACAACAGAATGACCAATTGCTGGGTGAGGGAGCTGAAACAATAATCCTGTAAGCAAGTCATCCACAGTGTATGGCTAGAGACAGCCCACAGCGAAGATGGAATAAAGCCTTCAAGGAACACCACCTCCTCCTCATGGTTAACAACTTGATGACGTTCTTCAACATGTTTTAATGATTATCATACCTTCCCCTTCACAAAGGATTGATTTATTATGGTTTAAATTTAAAGAATACTGGTTTCCCAGTTTTGAATCAGGCTTAGATTACAGAACACATAAAATCAATGACTTTGTTCTAGGCAAGAAAAAACACAGTGTTCATTTAAGTGCAAAAGGAACAGTCCTGGGGAAAAATTCTTCCTGCTGTTCTGTGTGCTTGCTGTTTCCACCACCCGCCTCCCCACCCCACTCCTCCCCTCATCGCTGTCATCAGCACCAGCACACCTAACACTTCCGTGGCACCCTAAACTTCACCAACAACTTCACGTATTCGTTCTTTTCATCCTCGAAATAATGTTGTTGGGTAGCTTTTCAATATACAATAAAAGAAGCCGAAGCTCAGAGCAGTGAAGTGATTGGCTCAAGACCTTCTACCCAGTAAGGGGACACTCACCCAGGTCTATGATGACTTTTTTTTTTAGATTTTATTTATTCATTTGAAAGACAGAACGAGAGAGCGAGTGAAAGAGCAGGGAGGAGAGGCGGAGGGAGAGGGACAAGCAGGCTCCCCTCTGAGCAGGGAGCCCAACGTAGGGCTTGATCCCAGAACCCTGAAATCATGACCTGAGCCAAAGGTCGACGCTTAACCGACTGAGCCACCCAGGCGCCCGGATTTGTGATGACTTCTAAGTGTGTATCTCCAACTCAGATCTCTCCTCTAAAGCTCCAGCACCCACATCCAATCTCCGACTCATCTGCATTTTAGTTCCAAGTGCAGTTAAATTCAGCTCCCAGGCTGAGCCCATAATATTCTCCCATAAACTTGTTTCTCTTTCAATGGTTTTCTTTCTCAGCAAATGGCACCATCAGCCTTCCAGTTGCTCAGGCCAGGAACCTAGGCAGCATCTCTATCCACCACCCCTTTTCTCAACACGCCTATATGTGTTCCATTACCACACCCTGTACATTATGCCTTCTCAAGATTTCTCCAATCTGTCCACTTCTCGTCTCCACCATGAACAACAGAGTCTGAAGTCCTAGCATCGCGCTTTGAAATCATTTCCATGTTACACCCTTCCCTTCCCTCACCACCTCCCCTCCATGCATTCTCCACTTGGCAGCCAGACTGATCAGGTAATTCCTCTGCTTAAAATCTTTTGTTGGCTTCCTAGTGCTTTTCAGATAAAGAGTGGCCTATAAGAGCCGGTATGATCTGACTCCTGGCAACTGGTAAGATCAATGAGTGCTTTCCATAGTTTCAGGATATCACGATGTATTTAAAAAAATAAATGAATAGTTACACTTCTGTGTTTATACAATGCATAACACTTAATGACTTAAGTGCATTGATTAATTGTAAAATGAAGTTTACACTTGTGGATATTTTTTAAAGCATTATTAACATATGACCATATGTAGATCTTTGTGACTTCTTCCTTAAATAGAACCAAATTCATTTTATAATACTATAGGAATTAAAATATATGCCCAAATATATGTTATAAAATATATAATAATTTATATAATTTATTTCATTGTGTGTGATTTCTAATTGTCTCAAGACTGGATAGCTGGAGAGATAGAGGCAGGGCCTCTTCTCCCATGCTGTATGGAGCACTCATTTCAGAGTCTAAAAAACAGGGTCAACTTCATGCAACTTTGTGACTTATGCAGTTACCCAGGGCCTCCACTTAGAAGAGCTCGGGTTATTGCCTTACTATTTGGTCTTGAAATTCTTAATAATTTTTGAACAAGGGTCCTACATTTTCATTTTGTCCCGGGTACCACAAATTGTTTAGCCCATTCCTGCTAAAAAGAATCTCCATTCATTAAGAGTCGAACTCTCTCATGTCACTCTGCCCAAAGTGTCTATTGCATTCGATTTCTGTGATTTCTTGATGGAAGGAGGGCTCTGAGGACCACTGGAATCAAACTGTCAGTCAGTGGGAGAAGGGTGTCCATACACTGTGGTCAATCACAGATTTCAGGGCAAACATAAGCTTCTACTCAATAACAGATTTCCAAGTACAGTAAAATGTGGTTAACAATTTTGGCTAGTGAATGAGGCCAAATCAACAGATGGTTACTGTGGAACATCCCTTGGCTTCAGCTGCTACTTAAGGTAAATCCTAACCCTGAATATAGGGGATCACTGGGCAAAAGTAGGTATAATCAACTTTACTGAAGAGTCTGGTGGTAGCCATATTAGAAATCTTTTTATGGTTTATAAAAGTCTGTCAAGAGTTTCGTACTAAGCAAAATAAAAAACTGAACCCCTGTGGGAAATGTCTGCATGTGCAAAATGTGTCCCCAGTGGGTGCTTCCAGGATCACAATCTTCAATCCAAGCAAGCAATATAATGGTGGGGGAAAAGTGTGCTGTTACAGATGAGAAGATGCTGGGCTTAAAGCACATCATCTGCTACCTTTATCTTGTAGAAGTTGAGAGGCTGCTAGCACTGGTAAGTTACCATTAAAAATATATTTATAATTATTACTACTTTGCCTGAAAAGTGAATGATCCTTGAAGAGTTGGTTTACTGCTTACCCTAGTTAACTTAGGTGAATTTAAAAATTAATATCTAGGTAAAATTTAAATTTTAGGCTGATGATTTCCCCCCAGAGCTCAAAATTTATTTAGAACATGAAGATTTCAACTTTCTTGGGAAAGTTATGCTTCTGAGATGAAAAAAAGTAAGTGATAACACAGATTCTAGAAGCTTAGTGATAAATGGGAAGCATTCAGGTGTCATGGTGCATATTTCAAGGAGATGAATTTTGGTGTCAGATTTGGGTTCAAATCTCTACTTTGCTCTGAACTACTTAACAGTGTACTTGATTCTTCTAAGCCTCAGTTTCCAATTCCTAAATAGGGATAAGGACACCCCATGAATAAGGCTAATGTGGGGATCAGATTAGATGCAAGTGTTCAGAGCAGTGACTAGCACCTGATGAGCACTCTACAGATACAGCTGTCATCACTGATGAGATTTTCCCTCCAGGATTTTAATCTATTAAATAGTTACCTTATTGACAGGAATAATGTTTTTGACATTGTGGTAGAAGCCAAAATAAACCATGTTGAAAACCCCGTGACGTCCCAAAGTTGCTGTAAATCCTTTGTTGAGGCCCTGGAGTCCCAAGCCTTCCTTCTTAATGATGTGTCTTGCATAACTCATTGTGGATGGTTGCTGCAGGAGACAGGAGCAAAGCCAGAGAGATCATCTTTGAGACCGTGAAATAGAGTAAATTACCGTTTTAGCCTCCCTTCAAGCCAGAATTATTAGGGACTTTCTTCCCCCAACATGAATAATCATGCCTAGATCCATGCTTTTAAAATTAGGAAGCCCCAAAAGTAAACAAAATTGCATGCATACAGGCCTACAAGGGAAGACTGCTGGCAAAAACCCCCACATCTTTGGTGGAATTAGTGAAACTAATGTCATGTAATACCTATCATCACTACCTACATGTAAATAGCTGTATCCAATTCTGGATTACCCAAAGTAATGGAGGGGATTAGCCATACAGGTAAACTGGTAATCCATAACTGCATAATCCAAAAGGAATTTACATTTGGTTCCTGAATCCAGCATATTTACTTTCCTAATTATGTTTTTCTGAAGTGAATGTTACAAGTAGTCTTGATTCCACTGCCTCAATAGTTTAAACGGGCGCTAGGTTAGAAATCGAGTGTGGACATCGGAAACCGGGGATGTACTGTATGGTGAATAACATAATATAATAAAAAATCATTAAAAAAAAATAAATAAAAAAAAAGAAAAAAAATAAGCTAAAAAAAAAAAGAAATCGAGTGTGGAAAAAAAAAAAGAAAGAAATCGATCGTGGATAAATAGCAGTTGTTTGTACACTTCCTCAGGAGGGTGCGCAATCAGTGTGTGTACCACTTGTTGTGGTAAATGATAAGTCAGTGGCACTGGGAGTCGTGGGTTACCTTCGATTTACTTCTTTCCGGCCCCCCGATGATTACCCAAACTTGAAGTACCCTGACTGCTCTCCAGCCTATCGATACTTTCGGAACACGCTACAGAGCTCATGGTAGTTTGCCCTGAGGTTTGTAATTCACTACGATACAAGAACAACGATTCACGTGGGCTTTAACAAAAAGTTGAAAGATCGCTTCCTTTTTGGAGGTACAATACAAAGGATACCTCTCCTTGTTAAATTTTGACGGAACAGGAAATAGGGGAAAACGGTCAGTATTTAACTTTTTGTTTCCCACGAGGCCGGCACTGATGTGACCTTTGTTTGATGTCCCGCCGGAGCAGCTTGCTGCAGTGGTCTGAAGTCTGATGTACTTTCTGACTAAATTTGTTTTCTTATCATGTGCAACTGCGGTTGTACCAGCAGAACAGAGTAGAACAAATCCAACCATGGCTTTTTATCCAACTTGTATTTACAGCTATGTAATTAACATGATACATTTAAATGAACTTGTTTATATAGTAAATCCTATAGTTTTCGCTGATAAATGTTTTAAAAACTCTTAACTACAATACTATACTTAACTTCATCTTTTCACTTAAGAAGATAAATTACAATACATTGTATTAAGCTTAAGGAAACCCTTTTTTGTAACAGGAAAAAAACCACATGAGAAGGTATCTTAAAATATTAAAAAACATTTCATATAGGAAAACCAAAAATTCTCAGGAGGTTAAAGTTCACTCTCAGCTCTACACAATGGGAATTTTTGTTTGTGTTCTGGCACATTGACTATCGACACAAATTATTTATTTTGGTTTTCAAAATAGACTTGAGGACAAGTTGAGCAGAAGTTCATTTCTGTTGGAAAGACTCTGAAAGTGCAAGCAAACTGCCTAGGTTCTGCTCTCCTGCTCTGAGAAAGACAGCCAGAGGGCAGATTTTGAACTTAAGTGCCTGGTTGAGCTTGAACTCTAGTTGTGAGTCATTAAGTAAAATCAAAGAGTAGCACAGTAGTTAGAAATAGTGGGTTGTCTTTCTCTGCTTGACTTATTTCACTTAGCATAATCCTCTCCAGTTCCATCCATGTCAGTGTAAATGGTAGGTATTCATCCCTTCTGATGGCTGAGTAATATTCCATTGTATATATGGACTATATCTTCTTTATATGTGGAACATAAGGAAAAGCGCAAAGGACCACAGGGGAAGGGAGGGAAAACTGAATGGGAAGAAATCAGAGAGGGAGACAAACCATGAGAGACTCTGGACTCCGGGAAACAAACTAAGGGTTACGGAAGTGAGGGGGGTGGGAGGATGGGTAACTGGGTGATGGGTATTAAGGAGGGCATGTTTTGTGATGAGCACTGGGTGTCATATGCAACTAAGGAATCACTGAACACTAAAAAAAAAAAAAAAAAAAAAAAAAAAAAAAAAAAAAAAAAAAAAAAAAAGAAAAGAAAAAAAGAAAGAAAAGACATACGAAGAAAAAGAAAAAAGAGATAGCGGGTTGGAGCCAGACAGCCCCAGGTTTGAGTCTCAGCAATCCCACCTGCTAGCTTGGGAAAGGATTTTATCCACTCTGATTTATCCTCACTTAACTCATCTGTAAATAAGAATAATAAGAGAATAAGAGAATCTTCCTCATAGGATTGCTGTGATGGTAACTAAGTCAATGGATTTTTGTTCTCTGTAAGCATTCAGTACATATTAGCTGTTAATAATAATGGCAACAGTGCTTATAATAATAAAAATAGTTCAAATAAGAAAAGAGCAGGTAATTGTTAGCTGAAGGCAATGGCAGTAAACAGGGCGGAAGCTGATTTGAGGGAGACGAAGGGCATGCATAGCTAGCCTCTTCCTTTTCATTCCTTCTGGCTGTCCCTTCCTTTTCCCAGAGCCCTGGACCCTTGTGTCCACCAGAAATGCATCATGCAAGACAAAAAGGTCTGCCTCCTCTGAGGCCTAATCAAATCCAGCCTCTGGGCTACAGAGCTCCCCCAGGGGTCTTCCTCACCCCAGGGGCTTTCTTCTCTACAGCAGTAGATCCTGTAAAATGGCCTCTTCCCTACCCCTCAGAGTTAACAACCTTGGTAAGCATTCTCCACTGGGTAAGTCTGTGGTCCACATGGGAGCAAAGGTTGAGAATGAAAGTCACCAGCTGGGCCTCCACCTCACACAGCTTACAGCCTGGACAGCCCATTCTTGTGTGTTACCAGGTGCCTGGAACACAGTAAGTGCTCATCAATGTTAGCCATTATCAAGGATGTCTGGTACTTTACATATATCACGTGATTTATCCTCTCAACAAGGGTGCGAGATAGGTATTATCATTATTCCCATTTGACAGATGGGGAAACTAAGGTCGTGGTACTTGCTCAAGATCACAAGGGTGGTGCCAGATCGCAAACTAAGGTCTCTCCCACTCCAAATCCATACTTTTATACTCTGCATGGTTTTGCCGTCCTAACATACCTGATTGCTTTTCTCAATCTTGTAAGGCGGGCAGCTGGTATATTTTCCTTATTTCGCAGGTGAGAAAGCCAAGGACTGTTAAGTAGCGGGCCTAAAGTAGAAATGCTGCTAAACAGCTTCATGAGAACTCTGCCCCTAATCCAGTGTGGTTCTCATTCTGCGGACTCATTCTCGTTCTGCATATGTGGTAAGAGTTCCAGAGTTTGATAATCCAACTGATACAGGTAACAGCTACATCCTAACCCAAATATATTTTTCTTGGGGCCTGGCGAGACAGCAAAGCCCGAGTTCTTCTCTAATTCCCCGTAAAGAGTAGAAGTGTGCTTTTTGCTTCATTTGGCAACATTGTGTCACACACATGTAAGCAAATATTTAATTAGAAAGGCAAAACATGACTTCCACTGGGATGCTTAAATAGGAAAATATAGAGTCATTTTGACTAGATCTCTGTAAACACAAGGAATTTTACTAAACTTATTTGATTACTGGGCTTTCATTTCAAAACAAAAATGGTGACTGATTGGCATCATCAGCCAAATGACTCCAATACTATCCAACCCAGCAGGTCACCCACCGGTTTGGTTTCCTTCCAACATTTAGACTCACTGCAATTTTCATATTCAGTTACCACTTGTGGGCCAAGTTGCATTATAACTTTCCTAGATGTACTCTTCGTCGACTGCGCCAGAATGCAAGCAGGAGAGAATAAGTGGATTGGCATGTAGTTAATACTGTGATATCACACTGCTCTCCACACTGGCTTATTGAAATCCTCAGTTCACTGGTACCCGCCAGAGTATTTCCATTTGACGTAACTCAAAGTCTTTAGGTTTCATGTTAGCTATTGGCGACTGCTAATTCTGGGAACTCTCTGTCCTTTCGTGCATTCGTTTCTTCAACGAGTACCTGTTGTGTGCCTACCAGGCACCATGTGCTGTGCTAAATGTCTCGTGCAGGACTTTGCTCATATGCTAGAAATTTAAATACTTTTGCTTTGATTTTTATTCGGGGAGATAGGCTGATAATTTTTAGATCCACCCGTGAGAATATTCCGCAATGGTCATGAACTATGGAATCCAATTTCTGTTTTAAAAGTCCTTAAGAGGTTTAATTAAAGGGAAGATTTTTTGCACCACTCCAGGGCACTGATTCCTTACTCACGGAGAGTCCAGGATTACCAACAAATCACGGAGATGAGTTATGGCAGCCTGAGCTATTTTGTCTGGACTTCTTCCATCCAACTACTGACCGTAGCTGGCTCTGATTAGCTTGTGAGATCACGGACTGAGGTGCAGGCAGCAAGCATTGTTCTCTGGGTAAATAGCTATCAATAGGTAGAGACATGGGGTGTGTGTGCATGAATTTCCTCCATCCCTGAAGCCAGAGAAGAGCTCTAGGCACACCATGTCAAAAGGCAGCGTGCTCCACAGGCGTTCCTTTACTTGCTTCCCAGGGCAAGGTGAATTCTGTTGTGTTTTAGAGCCAATGGAATAGGGTGTTGCTTTGAATTTCGTCACATGGCTGGAAAGCAAACCGGATGAGACCTTTGCACAATGGAGTGAGTGTCCATATCTGGGCCTTCAGAAAAATACTGCTTTGTTAAAAAAGAGGAGATCCAGTTGCTGCATTCAGGCAGGAAAATACCCTGGTTCCTCAGGAGATAGAAGATCACTTATGTGTTTCGTTACTCAAATAGAGTCTTGAAGCATTTTCATAAATTGGAAAAAAAAAAAAAAAGAAAAAAGAAAAAAATCCCTTCCTTTTATTTGAGAACAAAATGTAAGTGAAAGAAGAGGTATTGGGCTCAAAATCCCACACTACACGTTGCTTTCGCCGAGATATTTCACTAATTCATCATTATAGCTTACTTTAATAGGGCAAGATCACGGACAAAAAGATATGCCAAATACAATTACACTCTATCTAGAGTTATGTTTGATGAACGGGTCTATTTTCTAAACAATCCGTGAGTGGATAGTAATTTGCCATAAACAAACTTTCCCAGATACTGTGCCATAAAGCTCCTTTGACACCAAGCTGCCGCCTGGTCACCGTCCCTGGAGGAACACGGGGCCTTCCAGGTGATGAGACGCTGACGCCCCCACCAGCCGAGCAGGGGGGAAGGAGACCATGCTGTGGTGACCGCTCGGAAAAAACTGGCACCATGGAAAGAGCCTTTGCTTTTTCCTGGTTCCAGAAACACTTCTGACTTTCCCTTAAGTTTCATGATCACCCACATATCTTTATCCCAATAAAAGCAGCGCAGTGCCTAGAAAGAGAACTCTATGTTAACATTCAGTTCCTAAGAGCTACTAACTTCATAAGGCTTTATTTTCCCTATCAACGAAGCCGAGAGAAAGCCACCTCCCTTACAGAGGTAGCGGGGGAATTTGAAATACCAAGAATGTGCGGGCACTGGGAAAAGGGGAAGGAGGCACGAGCAGTTACCAAAGCACTGGGATCACGGGGAAGTGCTGGTGGAAATCATCAACTGCTTTTTCTTTATATAGTTTTGTATTACTTGATTGGTGTGTGTGTGTGGGGGCAATGTAATACTTTTATAATTTGCAAAATTATATAAATTGGAAAAAAATCAAATAAAGGAAAAAACATGTAAGGCATCTTACACAGTATCTGGCATATAGTAGATGTTCTGTAAATGGTAGCTATTATCATTACTTCAAAGTCTCAGTTCTGAAAGCAAAACTCCTGGCACAGCTGAATGGAAGACTGAAGTCTATTTTCTGTAAATGATAATAGAGAGACAACTTGGCTGCTGCCTTAGGTATTGTTGAAAGATAACTATAGGAATGGATTCATATACATAATTCACTTTTCTGCCCACAAGAATCAT
Organism: Ursus maritimus; assembly: GCF_017311325.1. NCBI lineage: Eukaryota > Metazoa > Chordata > Mammalia > Carnivora > Ursidae > Ursus > Ursus maritimus. The sequence goes on from NW_024426230.1 coordinate 12,876,467, forward strand.
AGACTGGAAAGAAATAATTTAGGTACTGAACAGTTTCCAGGCAGTATTTCACATGGTAATGCAGGAAAAATTTGAACTTAACTCAGGACATCATCATGAATGCTGACATGCCCTTGAAGCTGGCTTCTCACACTATCTGTAAACAGAGCCACACGCTTGCTCTCTGACTCAACCTCCTTCTTTCTTGAAAGAGATAATCGCAAAATGCAGTGCTTCTATTTACTTTATGTTGACTCTACATACTATAACTAAGTTTAAACATTCGTCGATTGCCTATGGAGAAAATAATCACTAAGCTTTGTGATCTCCTGTATGATCTGATCTCGATTAGATTACTAAGCTCCCAGAAGAAAGTGTATAGAATTATATTTAGTGGTGTTTATCCAAAAGCAGAATCAAACCCTGAACTAATTTTTTGTTGTTGTTGTTATTTTTTTAATAATAATTTTTTATTATATTATGTTAGTCACCATACAGTACATCCCTGGTTTTTGATGTAAAATTCCATGATTCGTTACTTGCGTATAACACCCAGTGCACCATGCAAGACGCGCCCCCCTTACTACCCATCACCGGTCTATCCCATTCCCCTAATTTTTAAAAAAAATCCCTATCTTTAAAGATTCTACCATCAAGGACACATTTGCTATCTGTTCATTGAACCTTAAAATTACAATCATATAAAGGCAGAAGACTAATTATTCCTTTCTTGGGTTGAACATCTTTAAAGACTAAGTAGAGAGGAAACAGGCTTTTGCAATTCACTTAAGCCTTAGTTTCATATTTGGGGGTGAGAATGATTACGTTCATATGTAATGTAGATAAAAATGAGTAGAAGGAAAACCTGTCCCCCATCCACACATCAGAGGCAAATCCTATAGACCTCAAGGGAAGGAAAACATAACCCGTTAGCCAAATAATAACTTTGAAGTAGATTTCAAACTGGAGAGAAAAACCGGGAAGCAATTCATCCAAGATTTTGCTCCTGGGGAGAAATTCACATTTTCTAGGCTTGCAGAGAGCATGCCAGCCAAGTAACCACTTGGCTTAGCACAAGTGATAGGGGACTTCTAGGTCTTATAAATATATAGATTAAAAAACAATGCACCCAGTTCGAGGGGAGAAAGGTCCTACAAGGACAACAAGCTATAAAGTCACACTTTTGGCAAGACTGGATATGCAAACCATCTCCAGTAGAAAAATCCTTGGGCAAGCCTAGTCCTAAGCCAAGGAGACTACAAACCAGAACAACACTTTGCTCGGGTTTAGTTTGAAGGACGGGGGGATATTTGGGTCTATCCCGATTTTATTTGAACATGTTTTTACACCCACTGAACCAAACCAGAGCATGACAAAGCTGTGATTACTTTGCTCCCCACAGAAGGTCAAGCATATTTAAATTAGAGACCGGTTCTCTTTATTCACTGTGAATTTTAAGATGCTGGCCAAGATTCTGGTATTGGAATTGGAGGAAGTGTGGCAGGGATTATAGTCTTTGACTGATATGGTGGTAATTTAAAAAGTGGAGGCGAGACAAGCACACCTATTGAAATACTTTACACAGAAGCTGGAAGGAGATGAGGGAAGTACCAGGAACCAAAGGAACCACAGTTTCTTTGTATTTTTCGAAGAGTTCATGGCTAAACTGAGTGGGAAGGCATATGTTATGGGTAACATACTTCTGACTGGCTAGAGAATCGAGCCTAGACCACAGAGGGGAGAATGCAGGCAGTAGGAGCCAGCAAGTCACCTGCCATTCCTGGAAATCCTCATGGGAATTGCTTGGGGCTCCAAGAATATCACAGACACAGCCTCTCCTCTCAGCCAGTCCTGCACCCCAGCCGGAGGGGCCCCCGTTCAGGAACCCGTTCTTCAGAGGGCCCCATTCTGGTCCTTTGCCAGTGATGCCCCCCCCACAGTACCGAGGGGGATATCTGCCTGCTTCCCACAACCTCCTTCTAGACTTTCCGCTGTGTACCCTCAGACTGGGGCAGTCCGCATGCTTCATCTTTACCACCCTATCATTGCCTACAAGACGTTAAGTGTAATATTTTTTTAAAGATTTATTTATTTACTTTGGGAAACAAACTGAGGGCTTCAGAGGGGAGGGGGGTGGGGGAATGGGATAGACCGGTGATGGGTAGTAAGGAGGGCACGTATTGCATGGTGCACTGGGTGTTATACGCAACTAATGAATCATCGAACTTTACATCGGAAACCGGGGATGTACTGTATGGTGACTAACATAATATAATAATTATTATAAAAAGAGATTTATTTATTTATTTCAGAGAGAGAGAGAGAGTGCGGGTAGAGGGGTAGAGGGAGAGAGACAATCCTGAAGCAGACTCCCTGCTGAGCCCAGAGCCCAGCTCCGGGCTCAATCCCAGGACCCGAGATCACGACCTGAGCCAAGAATCGGACACTTAACCGACCGAGCCTCCCAGATGCCCCTTGTTAAGTGGATTATTGAGATGAGTATTGACTGGCTGCCCTAGGCTGTCCTCCACTGCCAAGCTTCTCTCAGCTGCAGCAACTTCTTGGGAGATGTTCGTCTTTAGAGGCCCGTGGTGACTCGCCTCCCCCGGCTGGGGAAATAGGAAAACCCACAATTCCTGTGCAGGACTCTGTAGTGGTTCGTGTCTAAGACACGAGGGTACAAGGGCTGAATAGCAGACAGGTGCCTGCTGGTGGGGACAACAAGAGTTATCTAGCTGCAGAATAAGCCCCTAGGGAAGCTGCTCTGCTTTTCTTAAAGGTGTCGGCAAGCCACGTGGCCGTTCTGCCTGCAGCCCATCCATTTCGTGTTCCATCACAACTGGTAGCTATAATTAACTGAAAAGGCTGAGAACGAGCTTCGTTCACAACTCCATGCACTTGAAGCGATGAAGGGGCTTGATCAAGAATACACGTTTGGGGTGCCTGGGTGGCTCCGTCAGTTAAGCGTCTGACTCTTGATTTCAGCTTCTGGTCATGATCTCAGGGTCGTGAGATGGAGCCCCGTGTTGGGCTCAGTGCTAGGCATGGAGTCTGCTTAAGATGCTCTCTCTCCCAATTCCCCTCCCTTCAGAAAAAATACATGTTGATTTTGTACAACTATTCCAGAGGAAGCATATCTTGATTGTAATGGAATTCTTTCCCAAGTGGCTTCAAATGTTTTTTGTGTCAATCTCTAACTTCTGCTGCTACCTGCTAGCTATTTACAGCAAACGGAGATCCAGCTTCTTCTGTTTATGATGGTAGACCTGCATCTGAGCTTAAAGACCTTGTCAGCAGGCATTGTAACCAGGCTGCCCGCCCTTAAGCCTTGATAAAGAATTCCGGCTGAATGGATTGTACTGGCAGCTGAGCACTGCCTAACGTGGACCGAGGGAGCAAACCAACCACACTCTGTAAGCTGTCTACATGCCCATAGCCGGAGTCAGCTGTCACTGCTCAATATTAATTGGGGTGCTATCTCAGGATAAAGGTCTTTAGGTAACCTTCAGCATTTAAAGATCAACTTGCATCTTGAAATAGTTATCGTTGGTTGACTGCCTACCAATGTACCAGATTCTGTGTTAGGATCTTTGCATATATTATCATTTAAATTCTCATAAAATGTGTAATAACAACTACTGACACATTAAAGCATCACTACAGGACAGGCTACGTTGACAGCTTTGCATAAACATCTCCACCCTATTACTATTATTCTCCCCTCACAAAATACGAAACAACTACAGTCAGGGTGGGAAACATGAACTTGTCACATGGCCAATGACAGAGACGGCCCTCCAGAGCTTGCTTCCAGCCACTTCCCAGAAATGCCTCGCTGTAAGACAACTTGACCCATCGCCATCATTCTGTCACCGAGAGAACTGCACGTAACTTGTTCAAGGTCATGTTAGAAAATGGAAAAGAGCATGATGGGTGTATCTCTCTCCGACCCTGAGACAGGCCAGTTCACCAGTGGCCCTCCTGTTCTAGACAGCTCTGTTTATATATGTTCTTCGATAGTCCACATGTAAGGTTTCAACTTTTTTTAGAAATTATAGAGCAGGAAATAATGGGGGTTTCTGCTACTACAAATGAAGTAATGGAAACTGAATTATGCAACATGGGGACTTAAGATGGACCAGCAAGTCATTTCTACCCAAATCAGCTGAGAACCTTCTCGCTAAAGGGAGCCTGGATCCTGGCAGAGCCAAAGAACATTTCTTTGGGATTACATACTTTTCTTTATACTCTCCTGTTTTTCCTAAATTTTCTACGAAGAAAGTGTTACTTTTTAAAGTAAATATTCACAGGTAATGCTGAATACATTCTCACGTTAAACATTCAACTACACAAAGCCCTTCCCTTAAACGCTTACCTTCCACTCCCCCTATTCTAGTCTCCTTTCCAGAGGTAATCACAATTTAGAAGTTGGTAAGAATTCCTTTGCATGACAGACCTGCACAGTCCTATAAGGAAATCACTACCCATATGTGGCTATTGAACACTTGAAATGTCCTAGTTCAAACTGAAGTATGCTTGTAAGCATAAAATACACACGAGATTTAAAGACCAAATATGAAAAGAGGGTAAAAGATCTCATATAATTTTTATACTGATTACACGTTGAAATGACAATATTTGGGATGTACTGGGTTAAAGAATTAAAAATAAATAAATAAAAACAGTATTAAATTAATTTCATGTTTCTTTTGCCTTTTTAAAAGGTACTAGAAAATGTGGCTTGCGTTGTATTGTTATTGGCCAGCACTGCTCTGGAGTCTAGATCATTTTTAGTATGTTTACACATTTATATATAATATATATTTTTTGTGCTTTCTAAGATAAATATGTGTTACTTTTATACTTGGACTAAAACTTTTTTTCTTAAAAAAGTATAACTTTTAAATGCGTTGATCATTAATTCCTTTCTTCCTTCCTGTCTCTCCCTCTTCCCCACCCCACCCACCAGCTCCAACGCACACACTTCTTGACAACTGACAAAGCCTCAGAGTGAAGAAAGCAATAATTACTCTTGGTCATAGAAATGCTGAAGCGAGCACACCTAACAACTGGATTAATCCAACCCAGGCACAGATTAACAAAGAAAATGCTAGTCAATGGAAGAAGGCTTTGGAGTTAGTGGGTCCTAGACAAAAGACATGGGAAATAGCTACAATTGCCAGTAATGACTACCAGTTATTTTTAAAGAACAGACCCAAATTTGCTATTCTTATCATGTCATCTCTTCCTCTCAGATTTTTTTTTTTCCAGGAACATAGTTCCATTACTTTATGTTGGGTGACTATGTACCACTAACTCCTTTTCCCTTGATCAATATTGCCTAGAAAGCGCCAGTTCAGCTACTGAATCTTGATCGTTGCCGGACATAAATGTTGACATGTGTAACCATGTCTGACTCACCGAAGGTTATAATGTACCCATGATTTTTGTTTTGTCTAAGTAAACACCTAAAAATGAGTCCAGTTCAGTGGATTCTGCAAAGGAAATGACCCCAAACAAGCTCCTGTTCTCCCCCCACTTAAAAACTGCTAGCCTGCGTTTACGTAAACAGTTGACACACGCTGCACTCTTGTCACTGAACGGGGACACGTACACGTGCGGCACTCATGTGTTAGGCTGGAAGGGTGTTTCCCGTGTTCTAGCAAGGCCTTCAGACCTGCAACACATTAGCAGCTCCTCCTTGGCCTCAGTGTGGAACCTCCTTGAAGGCAGAGGAGAGACAACACGCGGCACGCGCAGGGCTGCTGTGATAACTCACTATTCTCTTTCCCGCGGGTGCTCCTTGGTGCTCTGTCCCACCTGCGCACGTGGGTTCTGTGCTGCCCCATACGGACCGCGGCTGGGTACGTGCTTTCCTCTGCCGCCTCCTCGCTGCCCCGGCGAGCTTCCCAATGACGGAACAGAGGCTGCGGAGGAGGAGGAGGAGGAGCTCCACGTTTTCCTTCTAGTGCTAACTCTCCCAGCCTAAGAAATCAAAATTTCCTTCAACCGATTTCATGGGGGCTGCTCCATTTCAAGTGGACATTCAAAAAGTGTTTCTTCTCTCTTCTTCCTATTCCTCACCGCCTTTTCCCTTCATGCAAAGAAACAGAAAACAAAACAAAGACTAGGGCAATGCAAGGACTTTCAATCTTCACTGAAGTGCCGAACATCACCACAACTAAGGCAACCTTCTGAAACGTAAAAGAAAAAAAATTCTCCCTTAATTAGGATTGACTTCATCTGCGTGGATCCCATCTGCTGAGGCAGCCCAGCCCTGTCCTTCTCGGGGCTGGGCAGCTACAGGGGAGTCGGGCCCCCTTCTTTCCCACAGCCCTGCTCAAGAAGCTGCCAGGGAGCTCTCAAGCAGTTTGGGCAGGCGGGAAGTGGGGTGGGAGCGCGGGGGTCTCCACCCATCAGCTGCTGCTAAAGTGGTAGGAGGGGAACCGCTCTACAGAGAACTGCAGGTCAGCAGACACGCCAAAGCAGTTTAGCCCACATGCTTCCCAGTTGTGGAATTAAATTAAAACGCTGAGGAAGGAAGGACCTGGAACGCCGATCTCCTTATTTTCTCCCTACCTGGTGCTCGTCACCCAAAAGAATAAAAGAAGCACAGTTGGACTTGGTGGTTTAAAGGGAATTATTAGGCAACTGGGAGGAAGTGAAGGCAGCACACACCAAGGGCAGCTGTCTTCATGGAACATCATGTACCAGTGATTAAATGTCAGGACCCATCATCGTCCAAGCGGGGACGTCTACACAGGTTTACTAACTTGCTTCATTCAGATTAAACCAAAAGACAAGCTTGACAGATTATCAGAATCTTTGGGGGAAGGCGGTGGGTGGAGTGCAGAAAGGAGTAAGGCAATTTTAAAAAATGACTTCATAATTTTTTTTTTAAAAGCACAACATTATCACCTCTGTGGTTTTTGCTTCAGTTTCTTCTAGCGTAATGTGAAATCGAGGTTTTGCTGAAAGCAGGGGAAACATTTTCAAAGAAGTCGTTGTAGATTACATTCCAAATCTAAAATAAAAACTTGTAAACATGTGTTTGTCCATCAGACTTTAGAAATGTTTGCTCACACTTCTGTTGTGGAAGAAATTTGACTTTTTCTTATGCTACTTCTTTAACAAGAATTTGCTACGGATTTAACAAGTGACTAAGAGCTGGGTTCATAATTGCATATATAGTATATACATATATTAAAAACAATTCTTTTTACATTCCCTCACCAATAGGAAAACATTAAATGATTACCTCTGTAAATTTGTTCCGATTCGCTTGCAATCCAACTTTTACTACCTCAAAAGGGTTAACCACGATAGCTTCTGTTAGTCCAGATCCTAATCCAGCAATGGCAAATGTCTAGAAAAGTTAAATCAATCAATACTTTCAAACAAGTGATGTGTACTGGGTTAAACATCGTACTCCTTACACTCAGCAGCTGAATGTTTGGTGGAGAATGGAGAAACGTACATAAATACACCACATACCATTACTAAACAGCTTTAGTTCTTGATTAGATGCTGACAATTCATGAAGAAGAAATTACAGAAGCCACAAACCACATCCTAACAATTCAAAATAAAATGTCAAAGCCCCATCAACAGCGACTTTTTCCTTTAATGAAAAGAAAGGTTGTTTTAGTGATTTAAGGTGGATACTAAAACATCTGCACATGTAACAATTAAAAGAGTTTGACTTGTAAAAGGAGAGCTTCGTTTTTAAAACACCTACTTAAATCATTATTGAGCATCTCCAGAAAATTCAAGGAGCAGAACCAAAAATAAAATGTTTATAAAAAGTGAGATTTCAGGTAACCAAACAGTGCAGCTGAAAACATTTAAAGGTATAGCCCTGTTGTTAGAGTCACTATTCTAGACAATTGACAAACAAAAAAAAATTTTTTATTCATCCTTTCCCTATCTAAAAAAACCCCCCGATAACTGCCCTATTCTTCTAGACGTAGAAAATGAGGAACAAAAGTTGAGATCAGAAATGGCAAGGTTGTTCTGAAGGGATCAGCTAAAATCTAGAACATCTCTCAAAAGATGATGTCAGGTTCTTATTTGCTCTCAGTTAAGAGTTTCTGCAAAAGGAACTACAACTTTCTTGACTTTTCCTCAAAGTAGAATGTTTAAGGGTTTTTCAGAAACTCTGTATCAAAAAAAAAAAAACAAAAAACAAAACAACAAACCCAACAAACCCCACAATTAAAACACACACACACACACACACACACCAGAAAAACAAAATGAAACAAAGCCTCAAATCTCCAAAACAGATGCTGAAAAAAAGTAATTCTTTAGTGCTGAAGCTCTCATTGCAGGAGAAGAGGGAACGCTACATACAACCAAAAGAAGAAAAAAGCCAATGAAGAACAAAGGACAGGTAACTCTTACTAGGAGTCTCTAAATTCTCCAAAGTAGAAGACTGGAAGAGAAAAGAAAAAGGAATATTCCCTAACCTTGGAACAACAGGCAAGGTGGAACAAGGGAAGATCCAGAGGGAGGTCTGGGTTCTGGTCCTGGTTCTGCCACTTCTTGGCTATGTGACCAGGGCTGCCATGTGCATTAGTTTGTGCACAGAAAAAGGTACGTGTGTGTGGATGTGTGTAGGCTGAGATCCAGCCTGCACCCCACCATCCAAGCCGGAGCCCTGGAGAGGCATCAGCCAGGACAAAGGGTGCCTTTGCGTAATTCACACAAAGGCACCACGTGTGCGAGCTGCAGCTCTGTGTCTAAATCACTGAGCCTTTTATAAGCCACGGTTTCCTCATCAGTAAAATGGAGACAATGATGTCTAATCTCCCCACCTCATAGGAGGATCAAAACAATCGGCGAAGCCCTTTGTAAAGTGCTTTACAAAAACCATTGTTCCTGTCGCACATAAACATGCCGAGGAAGAATGGGATAGTACACAGATTCAAGGAGAGGGAATAATCCATCATGTTTTCCTTTCATGCCCCTTCAGTACTACTTTAAACACATTTGCATAGGGTACCAGAGCATGTATTTTATTCATTTATCTCACACTTCTATCATGGAAGCCAAAACGTGTGTGTGCACGGGTGTGTACACACACAGACACGCACACACACACAAATACCAGTCCCAAACTCTGCTGACTGGGAAAGCTAAAATCCAGATGTTCAGGTTTTTATTACTTACTATATGCAATCTTCCAAGTAATTCACTTTTTTGTTCTTCTATAAAACTCAGCTACATTTGCTGTCAGAACTAGTGTTCAGCAGTCCCTTGTCAAAAGAATTGATCAGCTATCAGCAGATCACGTTACTTAGATGATTCCAGAGACCGGCGGTAACAGTTGGGTTCCCAGCCTCCTAGGCTTTTCATGTGCGAGCACCAGGGGACATTTAAGGGCTGTTTAAGTGTCTAGTGGTATCAAAAAGAAACTGGAATAAATGAGTTCAAGGAAAGAGAACAACTGTCTACAGTTTGCATGCATTTACTTAGAGTAGCTGGAGTGGCCAAATGCTTTTGTTTTAATTCTCAGGAGTCCAAAGGACTGCAGCGTCTCACATGGTACCAATGCTCGACACAGGAACAGCCAGCTGGCCCTCTGGAGACCATATTTTATTGTCTTTTGCTAGGAAGTTTTTAATCCTCCCCTTACCAAGAGGTTTTCAAAGTTGAGAATGACATTAAGAAAAGGCAGTGAGGCATAAAAAAAAAATCTGAGCTAGTATCAGGACTCATGCTGCCACCTCTACCACACAAGGCTATTTCGCAGTCACCTTGTTTTGGCAGGAGGCTTGGCAAGAAGTTTCTTAACAGTATCCTTCTTAGAGAAGGGGCATGTAGGTTTTAAAAAATAACAGATATTTTTTCTTGGACAGTCTACTGGGCAGAGTAAATATTCTGAAGTGAACCTTTACAAGTTAAGTAACGGCAGAGCTGAAGCCCAGAACACTGCCTCTCTGGTTGAGTTCTGAGGCCCACTGCAGCAGGAAAACTGGAGGACTTTTCTAGGTGCTGGGAGGCCCACTGTCGATTGGAGGGCCAAGGATCATTTGTTCTTCAGATATGGAGGGAGAAATCAGTGCACTTTCTCTCTCTTGGGCTCTTGTCGCACACATACTTGTAGAACCCATTTGATCACTCCAATTTGTCTTGTGAAAAGCAGCAAAGTCACCAAGAAGGAGAGGAGAGGCCCTGAGAAATGTTCACATCACCACGTGATCTCCACGTAACAGCTGAGATGCGTCATTGTAGCATCCCTGTTCTCCTCAACGACAAAAGGTCCTTCAGTCTGCATCTGCCTGCAGGGTGACCCGAGGTCCTGTATTTCCTACAGCTTGAGCAAAAGCTGGAAAAGTGACCTGTTAGGAAATGTTTTAGGCATACTGACTTCTGCATAAACACATATGCGCAGTACCTAGTATGTAAACATATGCACGTTTTGGCTTTCACAGAACCTTTGACAAATGTACTCTTTATTTTATATTCTTGACCATATCTCATATGGGTCTTTCCACACATATCACTGTTATCATAAATTCATCACTGGGAGCTATAAAATAGCCAAATTGTGAGTTATTAGGAAGATGGCTTTCAACAAGTAGCTGAACATTGAATAACTCGAATTCATATTTTAGTAGTTGGGCTTGGGGAATCAAAAGGGTTTTTGTTTCCAGATTTTGCTTTATGAAATAACTCACACACTTAAGTATAATAAATACTCTCACTTACCAATGCTGGCGACAGTGACACATATCCTAGCAATTTCTTGTACTGCTCAAAGGTGAAAAACTGTGAAACAAAACCAAACCCAGAGATTTATAACAATTTCCTGCAACAAACTCTTTAATTGGCTCAAATTAACCAGCATTTTAGAAAAATGATAAACCATCAAACACAGTTTTTAATCTGGTCTCGGGTAGTTGCTAGTGGACCTGACTTTTTACATTCACATTTTCAAATGCAACTATAATAACCTACAGAAGAGCTGATGGAATCCTTTATAGCAGTAAATGAACCATACAGCTTCCATTTACCATGACCATTTTCAGTTTCCCCAGACATCAATAGACTTCTTTTTTATGGCAGTGATTCAAAATTATAGGCAGAGAGACCTGAAATCTCTGGTCTCCTATGTTTTCTCTGTGAACTGCTTTCCCAGTGAATGCCCAGTTTTCTAACCCACTTGTAAAAGGCACCCACCCCCTTCTCATCTTTAACTTGTGCTTACATTGCTGTGTATCTCTGTTGTTCCATGAAGTTTCTAAACACTCACTGATGATGACGATGCCGCGGTAAAACAAAGACCCAATAAGGTCCTCTAGTCCATCCCAGAAACCCAATAAGGTCCTCTAGTCCATCCTAGAAATTTTCTCTGCAAATAAATTTCTATGGAGGTAAATCTCATCAGACTTCATGTAATGTGCCCCAAATACATTTCTCTCCTCTCTTTCTGTACTCTGTATTCTGGGAAACAACTCCGCTTGATCATGCTGTTTGGCTCCCGAGCGCTCTGTCAGCAGTAGCTGCCGATGTCACTGATAAGGCACAATCATAGGTCTTGCTAGGGTCTGAATTTTAAGACCCCAGGAAAGGCCTGGGAATTTTATGGTCTCAAAGGTCTTCTACTCTATTACTTTATAACCCAATAAGATGGGGGAAGAAAAAAAAGCAAATTTGGGGATCGAATAATACTCTGTTGTTAGAAAGAGGTAGTTCCATGTAGACATGGCTCTATGAGTCTCTGGGCAGCCCCAAAGTCATTATATCACCAGATAGATTTTGATTCTTTTAAAGACCCAGGAATAACTTTTGTGCCATACTTCTTTAGCTCAACTACAGATGTAGACGTTTCTAGATCAGGGATTCATTCATTTACTCATTCAACAGATATTTATTGGATGCCTCCTACAGCAGTAAATAAAGAGAAACCCCTGCCTCTTTAGTCGAACATTCTAGTGTATGGTGTCAACCCTGAAATTCTCCTGGTGTTAAAAAAAAAAGAAAACAGCATCAGCGGCCACTACTGTTTTAGTGAAACCATTAATCATGGAAGGAAAAGTGACATTGTCTTAAGCTTTACAAGTAAGTTTTTTCCTTCATTTTTATAGTCATTATCATCACTATTCTTCGACAATCACCTTGCTGGGGTTTTGATGGGAGCAGTCCTGGGACTGAATCCTGCCTATGCTACTTAGCTGTGAAAGCACGGGCAAGTCACCTGACCTTTCTAGCCCTCAAGAACATAAAACTTAACTTCTGAAATATTCCTTAAATAATAGCATTTAACTAAGATATTCTGACATGCCTGACCCAGATAGGACTTTCAGAAAATCTTAGTTTTCATTCTCTTTCTTCACTTTGGCTCATAAAGGAACCACAGTTACTTGTATCACTCACGAGAGCTTGCCGTGGTCCAGAAAACACGCCACGGCCTTTGCACGTGCTACTGCACTGAGTCCATACAACGGCATCAGGCAGCAGGTTATGGTCATGATTCTCATTTTGTAGATACATATCCTGCAGTTAGTGGGTGGAAGGACCGACTGCAAAGCCTGTGTGTGCTCTTAACCACGACACATGCTTGCTCACTGCGGAGCCGTGACTGTTAACAGCTTGGGATTCTCTGCCCTGGAGTTTTCTTGCTGCTGAGGTCTTCTTGCCTTCCCTGACCTTGGAAACCCAGAGTCCCTCAAGGCAGAAGATTTCAAACCTTTCTGAGCACAGTCTATGTAAAAAGTATTCACATAACACGCACGCACACACACACACACACGCACACACACACACACACGATGAATACAGTGTACGCTTGTGTTTATAACTGAAACAAAACATTGCTGTAAAACAGTGTTTCCCCCCCTCACTATGTGTAATGCACTATGTTTCTATTCTGTTTCATGAAAAAAATTCTGGTCATGACCCATTACATCCAGTGACCCACTAAATTGATTTTATGACTCATAGGTCATGACCTACATTTGGAAACACTGCACACTGGGTTCGAGGAAGTTCTGGGATGAATGGACCTCACAAAAGACCTCACTGCCTTTTCTCTTCCAATGAGAAGATGCGGTTTGATTTTTGTCTTTCTTTATTTCTGACTTTCTGTAGTTACAAGGGATTAAGGACCAGACTGGGACCTCAGGGGAGAAGCCTGGGGATAGGCACTTGGCCTGTCATTGTAGCAATCCTCACAGGGAGTTCCAAGTCTCCAAGTTGGGGCAATTCTATGCTTTTCTTATATCATCACTAAAACTGTGAGAAAACCAAACTACTATTAGCTGACTGGTACTCATCAGCAGCGTTGCTGGAAGCTTTTGGTGAATGGCTAGGATGAAATGATTCAGGTTCCTGGGAATAAAGAAGCCCCATAAGTCACAGTGATGAACTGTCAGTGTACTGAATTCAAAAGTCATGAAAAAAGTATTATCATATATTCCAATAAACAAATAGTGCTTCAAATAAATAAGACACTAGCTCAAGGAAGGAAAAGGTACAACCTTTTAAAATGGAGTTTCAGTAACAGTAAAAGAATGTAAATGTCATCATTCTAGTTTGAAACCAATATTTACTAAAAAATATTCATTCATTCATTCAACAAATATTTACTGAATGTCTCCCAGGTTCAAAGCTTAGAAGACATTATACCAGAACTATATTCTTAAGCACTAGTAGATGAGCTGTTATTTTAATTCCTCTCTATATGACACTACTCCTTTATGGCTTTCACGAAATTTCTCATCCACAACATTGATCAATGCATAGATGTGATATAAGTACCCTATCATACAAGATGTGAGGTTACAGTCTAAGGATAAAATTGGGGGGCTCAACACATAATAAAGCTGCCTCCCCAAAGTCATACTGATATGTAACTAAAGAGTTTTGAAAACATTCATATTCAATCAAGGTTTTGAGAATCCTGAATGTAAAATCTTGAATCCAAATGAATTGTGCCATATATAAGCTATCAACTGGAATCCTGAAATTGGTAGTCTCATGTAGGGAGAGGGGCTGCCATGTGGTCTCTGGAGAAGTGTCAGGCCGTGGCTGGGCAGGGGAGGTCGGTGCAGTTTGCCTGGTGACACAGCTCACCAGCACTTTTCCCTTTGCTTCTATTCACGCTCACTCAGCAATCTGAGGACTAACCTGACCTCCCGATGTTCTGTTCCCGGATGCAGTTAAATTACATGGAAGGAGTCTGGTCCATTTGGATCTTGCTTTTAACTACCTAAGCTGCGCTCTGACTAGGGCCAACTAGTCCCCACTACCGGGGCAAACCCTTTCTGAGTACTCCTCTCAACAACGCCCTGTGCATTTTGAGGCCCTCCGGTTTGGCTGGTGGGAACAGGTACTATCCCTGGTCCCGCATGCTGGCCAAGCACTGTTCCCCCGAATGCTCTGGACAGCTCTTTCCCAGCCTTGCTAGTTTCCTCACATGCATGCACTCATCGGTTCTCAGCTGAATATTTACGGGGTCCCTCTGAAGAGCTTATGAGCTCTCTCTCTACGTGGCTTTCTCTTTTCTGGTACCTCCATCCTGTGAACTCTAGCTGCCTTGCCCTCTCCAGCCTGCCAGTTCCATCTCAAGCCAGGGAGTACACTGGGCTCTGCTTACATTTCCTCTGTGTGCCCGGGGTCTGGAAAAACCTCTCAAGGCAGTAAGTTGGGGAGAACCATAGAGCTCATCTCATTTGTTTCCCGTCCCCATCCTTCCTTGTCTGATGTCCAGTGTCTTGAAAACTGTGGTTTCATATTTTTTGTTCATTTTTGTTGCCGTTTCAGGCAGGAGAGTAAATCTGGTCTCTGTTACTCTATCTTGGCTGGAAATGGAAGTCATGGTCTTCCAGAAACTGAATAGTAGATGCGGGAATTTTGGGAAATAGCACAGGAATGTCTCCTGTTTTAAATCAATACACTTTCTATTTCTCTCTGTTTCATTTGTGCATCTAACATTGAGAGAGCATCTAGTGTGTGTAGACACCATGACAGGTGTAGGGATGGTGGTGAACAGACAGCCTTCACAACTCCTGCTTTCTCCTGAGTCTGTTTAGCGTCAGGCAGTCCTTGAGAATCTGTCCATGGAAAAATGGTGTTTCTGGACCTGTGAATCTCAAGACTGGACCCTGGACCCTGGAACATCGTGCCTCCCATGTCTGAAGGAGCAGTTGGTCTCTTTCTGAGGTCTTTATTTCCTTTTGCTAACTGCAATACTAATTCTGTCTTAATCTGTGAAAGGTGAAGTTTCACTTATTTAGCATCAATGAGTCTTATTTTAATGATGAATCTCATTTCAAAGAATAAAGTGCAGAAAAACTTCATATTGTCTGTTTCTGATTATAATAATGATTGTAATCGAAGTGTCAGTACCGAGGAATACACACATACACACACATTCACAGACCATATATATGTGTATGTATGTATGTGTGGGTATATTTATACATATATGTATGTACGGTCTCTGAATATTTTTTCTGATGCCATACAATGAAGCAGTTTATAATGTATGAAATCATTATAATCAGATGATCGCTTTCCTCACAAATTCTAAGATAAATATCTATAAAATGAATGTTTTCATAAATTGTATTGAAAAACTAGTGCTATCCATCTGGCAAAGATACACTTAACTCCAAGTTATACTTAAAAAGCCAACGCACTTACCATATGTCTCAATAATTTTAAGGTAAAATCAACTTGAAACAAGATGTCTGGGACACATACACCATATCCAGTTGCCCAAAAGTTCATCTGTTAACCATTGTTCTGGCAGGGAGCGTTGCTTTTTTCTTAAGTAGAGACTAACTCAGTTTTGTAAAGCTCAACTTTTTTTTTTCTTACATAAAAGACTGTTCAACACTGATAAACTTTAATCCTCTTCAAATTTAAATTAAATTGTCTCCAATGTATAGTATTAAGGAAAAATATTCCAGGAAAAACTTTAATTATAGTTTACTCTATTTATCCATGTAAAACACTGAACAAATGAATATATTATTCCACGGAGACAAAGTGACTTTCCTTTTGAAAAGGAACTCTGCTCTGTTTGTTTACTTGGGCAATCTTTTATCAAGTGAAGCCATTTCATAATTCAATTCAGCCCTCTTGTGTACTTTGGTGAACTTTTTCCAGATTCTCTACTGCGATTCAGATCCTTATAATGAAATTTGTATTGAACTAATAACACAAAATCACAAAAACTATGGCAACAAAGGGGACGAATTTATAGAGAAAGTATGTTTTAAAGCTTTGTTTTTTGAATTCTAGACCTGAATTAAATCCTATGAAATTACTATTTTGACAGAATGTAGAAGTATGGTGTCTGTGAATATATGTTGGTTATTTTATTATAAATTTTAACTTAGTCAACCTCTTAGCTTACTGAGCAAAAGTATAGAAATTGTCCCATCTTACCTGTCAGGAACATTGGGAATACAAATTGAGTAATGTATCTGAAAAAAGCTTTATGTCATTAGTTGGAAAGGAAGCCTTTTGGTCTAAGGGTATGTTATCCTTCTATGGAAAGACAAAGCCATATTTGGTGAAGCCAGTGTGGGGGCAGGGGCACTGCCAGCCAGAGTCACTGTGATCGGGACTTCTGTCCAAAAGAACATTGAAAGGAGTGATCAGATTTAGTTCTTTGTTCCCCGGAGGTCCTGCCAGATCTCTGTGTTCCTATCCAGACACTGAACCGGCAAATAGTACATAAACTCCATAGTTATGTGGTTAAAGAATGGAAATCAGCATAGTGGAAGTAATAATTTTGTAAAAACCAGAATAGAGAATTTTAACAGAGGAGACCAGGGAAGCAAATGAAGTTAGCATGCCAAATAAATGTGTTCTACGCGAATCATGTACAAAGTAATGTAGTGTATTAGTTTGCTCTGTTCATAAAATGGAACTGATTTAGGGAAAAAGGTTTTTCTACCACTCTTCCCTCCTCTCCTCTCCCTCTCTCTTTAATAATTATTGCTCCTAAGGAAAATTGATGAATTGCTTTGAGAAAAAAAGTTATTTTGTGGCTGCTGTGGTTCAATTACGTGACTTTCATTCACCACTGTACTTTTTGTATAATTTCCTCATCAGAAGGGAGTGCCTTTACCTGAAAAAAGATCCATAAACCAATATTTGAAAGAGTGACCCAGCCTAATTATAATAAAAGTTATGCTATAATTTCCACATTAAATTTTAAATTATCTTATCTTTAATTCACATTAACGTCCCATAGATTGTTGTGGGATGTTTTAGGGCTGAAGTTGTTACTGCAGTCTTATTTTCACTTGGTGGAAAGGTTAACAATGCTTACCTTCACTGCTCTTTTTGGTGTTTCAGCCAAGATTGGTGGCAGAATCCCCTTGTAAAAACCAAACAACCTATTGGAGAAATAAAAGATTTTAAGTAAAGGAATCAGGAAACAGGTAATTCTGCCTCTGTTTATGGATAAAGCAACTAATCTAAAGTATCCCCAATTATTCAATGTAGTACACCAATCATGAAGTCTTCCTTCGTTTTAATTCTGAAGTGCAGAGATTATATTTGCTGCAACATGGACGGCACTGGAGGAGATAATGCTAAGTGAAATAAGTCAAGCAGAGAAAGACAATTATATGATTTCTCTCATCTATGGAACATAAGAACTAGGAAGATCGGCAGGGGAAGAAAGGGATAAAGAAAGGGGGTAATCAGAAGGGGGAATGAAATATGAGAGACTATGGACTATGAGAAACAAACTGAGGGCCTCAGAGAGGAGGGGAGTGGGGGAATGGGATAGGCTGGTGATGGGTAGTAAGGAGGGCACGTATTGCATGGTGCACTGGGTGTTATACGCAACTAATGAATCATCGAGCTTTACATCGGAAACCGGGGATGTACTGTATGGTGACTAACATAATATAATAAAAAATCATTAAAAAAATAAAGTGCAGAGATTATGAATTTTACATTTATTAACACTATGAAATTCAGAAGAATAAATGGTACTGAGACTGGAATCCCCTGAGTACATTGCTAAACACTACGAGTTGCACATTAAGGATGAACTTGACCTTCCTCAGTCTAAAGAATCTTGAATTTATTTTCTCAGGTGTGTGGTAGGTAGCTTCAAGCTGTCTACAGTTTAGCATTTCCTCCCTTGTAACCAAATGAGGTTAGGGTTATACCTGAGCCTGCTAGACTGGAATTTTCTGCGCTAACAAGGGGCACAAATCCTTAATTTCAGCTTTACTAACACAAGGGAACTAACAAGCTCTACGGCTGTGAAAACTGGGCTCCCAGCCCTATCCTGAGTTAGTCATGATTTTTTTAACTTCACTGATGGAGATAGAACGTCAGGGACATATGTTGCTGACAGAAGAAATGTCAAACTTCCTTGCTGATATAGTCTTACAGGGCCTGGGACAACTGTCGTTGTCAATGTTGAGGGACTTATCACATACTCAAATGTTTTTAGAAACAAAAACAAAAACAAAAAACAAAACCAAGAATGAGCGCCATATGCTTATGATAAGGTTCATAAAATGTCACCACTTATTTCATATTAGATTTTAAGATTCAAAATTTTAAATTTGTCTGCCCTGGAAAAAGATATATACGGCATATACTCATTTTAGACCTGAAATACATAAGTAGAATATTCCTCATTATTTTCTGAGATAATTCAGCTTTCCTGATGAACCCACACGTGACTGCAGAAAAAGGCAGGACTCGATGTGTCTGTATTTTAGGATGTTCATTTAACATGGGGCTCGAGCTTCTCTGATTGACCTCTCAAGCTTCACTCCAACTTCCTTAAAGTGCTTCTAGAACAAGAAAGTTAAGAATTTATATATACTAATCCACTCTGCTACCCAATCCAATGTGGTGATCTCTTGTTTTTCCTTGATTCACTGGCGTACAAAGCACACTTCAGTTAGGGAAGCAAAGGACTTGTTTCATAGCTTCTAAATTGTTAGCTTCTTGAGGGCTGAGTGTGCATTAGTGTGCTTACCCCAGAGTCTTCTCTGTGTGTGAATATGTAACCAGGATACAAACGTTCGTTAAGCATGTGGATTTTGTGAAGGGGAAGAAAGGAATCAAATGATCCCTTGATATGGGCTTACTCTACCCAGTATTTTTGACATAATGGATAGTGCTAGCAGACATATGATTTGAAGAACTATGGGAATTCATGCTCCCACCTCGTTTCCATTCCAATTTCAACTACTAATGCCTGAAATTCACTTACAAAATTCAAATACCACCCTTTATCATTGAAATGTCATTATAAATTAATCATTACATAATTTTCAGTATAAGAGTGATTAAGCATAGGCTCGGCCTTCCCAGAAGATAAATGTGATTTTCCTGAATAGAAGTTCTATATTTATAATGAAAGATTTATGAGTTCTGTTCTTTCTGTGATTTTTCTGTATCTGGAAGATTACATCTGGTTTTTGGGGAAAAAATTAAGAAGAACATTAAAGTAAGTAAAGCTTCTAGAACAGAGTGTCCCTGTTAATAATAGAGGTACTTGAAATCCCATACAACAGAGAACAGTTATAGGAAGAACAGTCGTTCAGCCTGGAGAAGAACAATCACAGGGAGTAACATGATGAACGTGATTGATTTCTTGAAAAGTGAGCATGTAGGAAAGAAATTCAACTTTTCTGTTTGTTTCCAGATTGTAGAACTAGGACCAACAGGTGGAAGCAACAAGAAAAGACACATTATTCGTCCAGTAGGAGCTTAATACAAGGAAGTACTCTTAATAGAACTACCTACAGATAGAATGGGCTGTCTTGAAAAATAATCAATTCTCCTTCATGGTATGTGGCCAAGCACTCTGGAAGGCCCTTTGTCATGGATGCCAGAGATGGGATGTATACAGCAATGGATGAACTTAATGGCCCTCAGGATTTGTCTACTCCAACCCTCAGATTTTGTTGCTCTAAGAAAAATAACAGGAGGATATGGGAAAGTGCTTTCCTGAAGAGACAAAATCTGCCTTAACTGCAAACTTTTGCCTAAAGTAGAGCACTGCTTTTCTGGAGGAGGACAGAAATCTTCTAAGTAACACAGAAGGTCTTCATTTTAAAAATGATGGGAAAAAATATTAAAAAGAGGTGTAAGGCAGGAGGGAAGAGAGGCAGCTGGGAGAACCATAAGGATTTAATCTGAAAAGAGCTGGGAGGTCCAGAGCCCTCTGCTTCAAGTTGTCTATGCTTCCTTGATGCGCCCTCCTTCCCTTCTCTCTGCTCTGTTCCTTTCATGTGTAATCATCCCCACCGCCCCAACTCCCTGCGACCGCCTCCAGCCGTCCCACCATCCTGAACTTTCTAACAGTGAATGAACAGCTTTAATGGGAAATTCTCAAGGACCATAGGCAGCCTTTGCTGGAAAATGGGAGGCTAGATCCTTGCACTGTTTTCACAGTATAGCCTAGCAATAGTGGACATCTACAGAATAGTCAGGCCAGCACCTCTTCTGTTGAGAACTGCCCCACCCAATTTTTTAAAACATTGGAGCCAACACATTAGTATAATATGATACTACTTGCATGCAGTTGGTTGATTGGGCACCTCACCAAATGGATCCAAATGGTGTTCTGTCTCTTTGCCCCAGTTAATCTGATCCAAGTTAGACCTAGCAGAGTTTTTCTCCAGGATTTGGGAATTAGAACTGAAAAGGTCAAGTCTCACTCTGTGTGGTTGAAGCTCGAAGACAGAAAACTAGCGTATCAGTGACAGTCACATTTTCTGTCTTTTGGAGAGTCAATCTGCAGTGATAAAAAAGAAGGAAGCTACTATTCAGGGAAACGCAGAAGCAAGATGGAGAAGAGTTCTGGTACTGTGAGTATGACCTTCTGTCAGCAATTTTTTACCCTTAGTTACATCTCAACGCTTCTTGCAAATTGGCATTTCTCTTTGCTTTTCATTCTTTGAGATACCCAGTATCATTTAGAATAAATTCCTTTTTTCAACCTAAATAATTTTGAGTTGTGTTTATTACTTACCAGTCCAAAGTCCTGGATCTAGAAAGTAAGCCTCATGGGCCCTACAGTCAAAGTGGTTGCCACAGGACCTCCATGCCACGCCCTCTCCCATGAAGAGCCTTTTGTCAGTGAAGATTGGCACTTGGGCCAGTCAGAAGAGTCACACCCAAAATTCGAGAAAGAGAATGTGGTGGGCAAGGGTGCAAGCTGACGATTCTTGATTGATTAGATAATTACTGGAAGCTTTCCCAAGGTAAAGTATGAAATACAGATTCTTAAAAAACAAAAAAAGAATTGTAATGTTTTATGAAGGAGATACTTTTTTTTTTTCTGCTAAAGAACTAATGTTTATACCCACATGCACTGTTCACTTTGCCAAATTTTCTGCCTTCATGTAGTTTTGGCTTGAAATACAGAGCATGTGGCTTAGGAGGACAATAACTAGGGACGTTAAGAGATTTGTGACACCCATATCAACATGCTTTATCTTGCTTACTTCTCAAGAAGCAGACTGACACACTCAGTCTACTCCCTAGATGAATGGAAACGAATTCTAATGTGTATGTGGCATTAATAGCCACTCTTTTCCCTGAAAAGACAGTCAAGCCACCATTCTGGCTTTCAGTTTTGACCAACACCAAGCCAACCGGAGAACTCTTTGGAAGATGCTCCAGACGCAATGCAAGACCTCTCTCAACAAGATGGTATGTACTATACGACAGGCCTCACGGTTTGTTTCTCAAAGCTGTTACTTCTAGAAGTTGTGAATTTGATTTTAATTATCCTGTGTAGGAAAACGTTAACTTGGATGTTTATGGACTTTTGTTGATATTGATATAAGTAAAAACAGTCAAAATTTGTTGAAAGCTTACTATGTACTAGGCACTCTGTTAAGAATAAATGTATGTAGGCAGATGGCCATATTTTAATCTCCTTCAACGTTCACAACAATCTTTTGAAGATGGTATGATTATTTTCTCTTCATTTTGCAGGTGAGGACTACTGTCACATCACCGCCAAACACAGTGACTGAAATCAAGTTCCGTTGTCCTCATAGTCCATGTCCTTGACCACTGGGCTACACTCTATTGCAATTCTTCTTGAAATAAATTTATTTCCATAAACATTTTTGAAAAGTTATTTATGTTGCAAAAATGTCTTACCACTACTTATTTTAGGAAAAATCAGAAATGGCAATCAAAAATCAGTTTTTTAGTCCCATTTCCATTCAGTTCTGTTTTAAAGTAATGTGAAACACTATTTGTATAACTGATTGATCTGGGCTGAGATGAACAAGATCATTTTTTTGTGAAAGCTTTTGGGTTGTTGCGTATTTTCTAGTTTTATCAGAATGAGAAAAAAAAAGTACGCCCAAATGTTTTTCCCCCTCAGGATAACTTTTGTCCTTACAAGGAATACCAGGATAATACTGTCAGTGTGGAAGAAAAACAATGCTTCAGTAATACGGTAAAAAACTGAAATATTGATGCTCTATATTAAAGTAAAAACTGTTATTATCCAAAAAAGTCAGTGGGGAGAACTGTTGGTTGCTCACCCAATAGATATCCATAGATATCCCTCTTTGTTCCTTGGGGTGCAAGTATTCACCATGCCCTGTACTCAGGGAAGAAACCCCTTCTCTAGCCCAGGGGTGAAGCAGCATTCTTCAAGCCAACCATGGTGGTCCCAGTCCCTTGCTGGTGAATCCTGTCACATTCATGGACATATGATCCAAACCTAGCCCATGAGACCAGTGGTGGGAAGAGGGGGAATGTATGTTGGAAGTCCTGGATTTCTGGCCTAAGGAAAAGAGGAACATGGAAAGAAAAGTCCTTCTTTTTTGCTAGTTGTTGTGCTATCTGCATGAGACGCCTGTGTGCTGCATTCAGATGAGAGATCATCGCCCACAAACTGAAGAAGGCCAGCACAAAGACGGGAAGGACCTGGATCTCAATGACATTATCGGGCTGCCGAATTAGTCAATCCCAGCAATCTGCCTCCAGATTTCTGGTTAGGTGAAATTAAAAATACATCGTTACTATCTGAGTTGCTTTCAACTACGTCTTCCATTAACCTATGGCTAAAAAGAATTTGAGAAAGATATGTACAATGCATTTTTGATTTTCACTAGCAAATAGCCTTTAACACCCCGTTTCTGAAAAAGCCTTAAAATAGAATTCTTCAATCATAATTATAGTGACCACAGTTGTTGAATGTTAAGCAAAGCATTTAGAAGAAGACCGTGAGAACCATTTTGAGAAATGGTTTTAGATGATTTCTTTCAGGAGCCCATCATACATTAAAACCCTGTCCTATTCAGATGATTACCTATGAAGGAACCCCATACCACACATGGAAAAGTTCATAAGCAAATATCGGATGGGGTTCCAGGTCTCCAAAGCCATTAATGGTGGTTCGTAGACTAATGAGAGCTGTTGTTCAGAAACGTAAGTAGATACAGAGCACGACAATATTGGGTCACATTTGTTTTTCATTGTATAATCAAAACAGGCCTTGTATTACTTATGTACATCTATAAAACGAAGATCAAAACTGCGTTGCACGTGTTCCTCGCTCAAAGACACAGCTCATACATAGCTTATTTGAAATACAGATTTGTGCCAAGCCCCACAAAATAATTTTACCCCTCATTTCCCCCACCCCCACTTTTAAAGTGCGAAGCTATTTTAACATATTGGGTGGCTCCAAGGTCATAGACCAATCAATGAAAAGATGCTGATTGTATGAAGCAAGGAGATGTGGAATTTCCTTTGAGTTCCAGTTTGTGTCCCGTCTTGGTGGTTCATTTATGGCGAGTCAAACCCTTGAAGAAGCCTTCCTGCTGTCTCTCATTAGTAGGCTCTAATTTTAGGTTACCTTGTTTAAGGTCCAAACTTTAGACGCCCAAAGAGACTAGACAGATCC
Source organism: Ursus maritimus (assembly GCF_017311325.1). Classification (NCBI taxonomy): domain Eukaryota; kingdom Metazoa; phylum Chordata; class Mammalia; order Carnivora; family Ursidae; genus Ursus; species Ursus maritimus. The sequence continues at coordinate 12,900,327 of NW_024426230.1, forward strand.
TTAATTAAACATCTTGTACCTGACATCTTTAGTCCATTTGGATGGCTGAAAAAAAGTTACTGGCTTTCAGTCAGCTACTGAAATTTGAAGACGTTGTGGTAAATAATGGGTAGACAGGACAGGGCTTAACATTCTCAAAATTTGACTCAGGTAAAGAAACCAAAAAGGAGTGGAAAAATCACATGTTCTGTCTGCCCCTCCTTTTTTCCTTCTGAGTCACCCCCTTGTTGGTTTTGCTGTTTTTTTTCTAATTTAGTATGTAGAAAATGTTTGTTTGGAAGTCATTTGTACCGTGCAGTTGGACTGCTCCTACAGGCAGGCTGGGAAATTTCCGAAGTTGTCGGGCTAGTACGCAGGACTTTGGTGTTAGGAAAAACAACATGGAATCTTTTCTTCTTTGTGGCCCTCAGGGAGAGAGGGAAAAGTGTAGCTGCTTCAGAACCGACCTGAGAGGGAGTTAAACCCTGTTGTCCATCAGAAAGGTTGTCAGAAAACTCAACTGATAGGTTACTGAGAAAACGAGTGTAAGAAAACCGTGAATAAAATGTCTTCCCGCCAACTCTACTGCCAATGGAAACTGAGGCTTTTCCTGGTTGTCAGAGACGAAGTGCTTTGGGGCCCAAACTGCTGAGACTCATAACCGAGGTCCAGCAACCGTAACACTGAATGCCAGGATCGAGGTGCACATCATCCAAGCCTGAACAGGCCAATTAAAGAAACGATTTCCAAGTTTTAAAGCCATTTTCAAAGCCACCTGCAGCACACTCACACGCAGCCTGAGAAGGATGCTTTCACCTGGATCCCAGGTCTTTGCCAAAAACCTGGCATTCACTTAGTGTCCAGAGCAGCAATAATACTCACCGGTGAAGCATGAAATAGGAACGACAGGGAAAGTGACACCAGATCCCCAGTTGGGGAAATTGGAAAGCATTAACACGTCTGTGTACCTAACAGAGCACAATTACTACATTTTATTTTGTTTCAACAGTCAGAACCTAAATGAACATCACCATTCAGTTCTGTTCTGGGCAAAGATCCAAGCTCATCTTTGGTACAGTTGATTTTGAAGCCTTACAGTCAATCATATCTTCACAATTTGTTCTTCTTCCAGGCTTCAGGCATCCTCCTGATTTCCATTTCTTGTTTGGAAGCCTTGAGTCATCTGCTCTGGCAACATGACCAACCCAAATCAGTCATTTTCTCCAAATTACATTGAAATCGGGATCCTGCTAGTTTGTTTTCTTCCTCCTTCTTTCTTTCACATAATTTTCCCTTCAAGGATCTCCTCTTTCTTCCGCTGTTGTCAAGTCCAAGTTTCTTACCCACATGCTGTAGCTCTGTAATTAAAACAATGAGGGCGGCCCTCGGCCCTGGGTTGTGAGTGCAAGGCTCCTACAGCCCGATGGGCCATGGTATCCCAGGGCAGAGTTCTGGCCCTGACACTACACCTTTAGGGCATCATTCTGACATCATTTCTACTCCACAAGTCTCAGTGGTTCGCGGAATCCAAATGAAAGAGTGGAGCTTCATGGCTCTGTTATTTGAATTACGCAGAATCTGCGATCTGAAGTTCACAAATTTGCATGCATCTTCGGGCCATTTTCATCTAAGCAACAGAGAGAGAGAAAACTATGCATCCTTCAAAGGAGAGGAAAAACAGCTTAAAAAGACCGAGTGACACAGATTCGGCTTTTAAAATCAGCAACTGAACTTCAAGGAAGTGCACCCTCACAAAAGTTTTAGCTAACATCGTAACATAAGACTAACACAAGTTTTTCCTCCTTCAACTCCTATCAGGTCTTCAGGCACAAACAATATAGTTATTATTTTTCATTACAGAGAATTAATTGAACTAAGTTTCTGCATATGGTCCTTGGATATATTTGTTAGCCCAAACCATGCCACTTTCATTATATGCTGTATGGAGGGTTTCTTTAAAGTTTTCCTGAACACCCGTTTTTCCCTGAACTTTTAGTGGGATTCTACCACGTCAATTAAACTTTGTTGACATGTCTAAAATAAACTACAACTTTGATTTTCTAAGATACAGAAAAATTAGTTTAGCTGTCAGTACCATTTAGGAGGTAGTTCTGTGGCTCGATTCCCTGGAAAGTTGGCTGGGTGCTCGACGCACTAAACACGTTGCACAGCTCAGCCCAAGGAAGGCATTAGCGTGATATAAGAACCAGAACCCTGATGGAAAACGCTAAGGAAAGAAAGCAAAAAAGATATTCGAGAAGTGATTGAAGCAAATAATGTGGGTACAGTGTGGTGTTAATTGCTCCATTAATCTATAAGTGAAGAGACTGCACAAAAAGTGTATTAATATTCAGTGACAGCACATTGCCTTGCTTATAAAGATAAACACGTTTCCATTAGGAAATAGGAATCATTTAAGGGCAGTCTTTGACTCGTGCGGATGGCAACTATGTAGAAAAGGACTAACAAACAAACGAACGAACAGACAAAACCTCCAAACCAACCAAAGCAACACAATTTCTTGGAGTGAGACTGAAAGTCAGGGAAGAAGTCCCGATCGGGGACTCAAAAGCTCTTCACCGGCAGCTCTCTGCTAAACAGGGCCCGCTGAGGGGATTCCTTGCTTCATCCTACTAACCCCACCTCACCAATCCTCATTTTTTTTTTTTTACTTCCTCTGTTTCTAATTTCTGCCCTTCCCATTCCTGAAGTAACTATCTTTCATTTATTCATTCACTCATTCTTTCAATATACTCTGTTCCAAGCACGAGGCTGAACACGTGTTTGTAGGGTCAAATGTTGATACAGTGGTCCCATTGTCCCCATACCAATTAAGACCTTAATTTTCTTCAAGAAGTCTTCTCTGAGATAGTGGACAGAATCTTGATATTGCAATTACCCCCAATACTTAACCAAGATGTTGCCTTTCATCTTACATTATGTGCTTAGCACACACTAACACTCAGATAACATATGTTGAATATAGCTATATTCAAATGAGAAATGTATATACTTACGCATATACACCTATACATATATACAGGCATGTATATAGATCCATGTACACAGACACGACCCAGACACGATCCATATTAATAGTCTGAATGACTTGTATATTTTTAACTGAATAGAGTATGCATTAGACACATGATTACCATGTTTAATCCAGGTTATAAACTGCTTGACAATGGCCACTCCTGTTCTTTATCACCACCCTCTGGCATTTAGCATTAATTCGATGCTACCTGTCAGTAAAGCAACATGATACAGTGGGCAGGAGTGTGGGCTCTGGAGCCACACTCCCTGGGTTTGAATTCTGGCTCAATTATATGTTAGCTGTTTACCCAGCATGAAAAACCTTTGGCACAAAAGGTGAGCAAATTAATTCCAAAGCAGTACTGCCAGAATAGAGATTTTTTTTTTTTAAATGTCAGCTCTCTCTACAAGTGCTTATGAAAATGAGTTGGTACATTGTTGTAATAAGTAGACCAATTTAACAGCTTGACCTAGCAGGGCTATGTATGACCACAGCTGGAGCAGAAAGCCTCAGAATTCAGAGATGTCCTTCACAAATAGAACCTTACCTAAGTGTATGACGCGGTACCTTAGGAATTCATGCCCTGTTGTGGAATTCTGCTGCAATCAATTTATACATATTTGAGGCCAAAGATGTTGTGCACTAAATGCACTGAGCAGGCTGCTCCCAAAGTGTAAGTCACATTTAGAAATTCATTAACTCTTTATGGCTGCCAGTTATTACAGTAGGCTCCAAAATTAATTTCTTGAGGTGCCCCCTAGTGGTATTGGAGTTAAATGCAACTCAACAATTGTCTCAACCCTAATGAAGGAAGCCTTGGACCAGAGCATTTTGTAGGTTACAAACTACAATCTGATTTAACAGACCTTCATTTCACTACATTAGGTTCCAAAGGAATAGTATTATAACAGCTTGGAATTCTACTGCAATTGAGACTACTGAGAGAAACTTTAGAAACAAAAATAGTGATCACTGTGCTAAATGCTTTGCAATTATCATCCCATTCAATTCTTACGTGAAATAGATTCCACTCTTTCCATTTCATAGGCAAATACCAGCGAGACTTAGAGATGTTAGCCACTTTCTCTCTAGTGAAACTGGAAGAGTTGGGATAAGAACACAAGTCTACTTGACTCCCAAACCTCTGCTGTTGAGCACTCTGCTTGATTCTGTGTTCTCAGGTTGAGCCAGTGTCAATCCACTGGGAACTGTTGCTCCACCTCCGCTCTAGTGCTCCTTCCGTGACTGTGTCTCTAGTGCTCGGGCCCCGGTCTCTGCCTAGTTGGCTAAAATGCTGGGTTTTGAATGGAGGAATAGCTGAGCCAAGGTTTGTGGCCTCCTTTGTCATCCACAGGTCCTTACACCAGTTTTTTAAGTGCCTGAATTTTTACATAACTTACTAAAACACAGGTTAAATGAGTAGTCACCAGGCTTTCTGGATGCAGTAAGTAAAAGTCCATATGTACTTTATGGACTCATGGATGTGCACAGTCTTCCAGATAGCTTTGAAAAAATTTCCCTTCATATCACATTATTGTCAGTGAGTAATCAAGGGTGAACTATTTTCCTAACTCCTGCAGTCAATGTCCTAAGAAACTACAAGTTGGATAAGTTACATAGAACTCAAGACATTTAAAAAACAATGCAGAAGATAATCCTAGGACTTAGTGTCTGGACCTTGTCTACCTCTTCCCAGTGATTTCATCCTGTCCTACTAATTTAATTACCTTCCTTATGTAGATAACTGTCATATATCTCCAGTTCTTCTAGTCACCTACTCAACATCTCCACTTGGATATGTAAATGGGATGTCAAAATTAGCATGTTCAAAATGGATTCCTGATTCTTCCTCCACAAACCTGTTCTATCTACAATATTCTCCAGATCAGTTTATAGCAACTCCATCTTTCCAGTTACTCAGGCCAGAAACTTGGAAAGCATATACTTTAGTCGAGTTCTTGCTTTCTCTTATTCATCTCTGTTTTTCTGGTCCAAGCCCTGGTCATATGTCACTTGAACCATTGTGATAGGCTCTTAAA
>NW_024426230.1:12905387-12965246 GCF_017311325.1 Ursus maritimus
GTTTCCCTACACTATTCTCAAAGCAGTGACAGAATAATCCTATTAGAATAAAAGGTAGACAGTATCACTCCCCTGTTCCCAACCTTCCAGTGTTCTCCCATGTCCCTCAGAGCAAACCCCAAGTCCCTTCAAAGGCCTCAGGTAATGTGGTTCTACCATATTGCATTATACATTCCACCTCATCCTCGGTTCACTCCCGTCCAACCCTACTGACCTTCTTGCTCCTTGGACCAGGCACACACCCACCCCAGGACCTGTGTACTTGCTGCATCTTGTCTGGGATCCTTTTTCCCACATATCCCCATGGCTCACTACTCATATCCTTAAATTCTGTACCAAATTACATTCTCAGTGAGGCCTGACCTTACTTCTCTTCTATGTAGAATTTCAACACCCTTCCTTGAGTACTACCTATCCTTTCTGCCTGCTTTCTTTTCCTGTATAGAAATTATCCCTTCAAATGTGCTTTATTGTTTGCCTACTTGTTTTATTTCTTCTCTGTTGCTCTCATTAGGATGTAAGCTTCATGAGGAAAGGGCAGGGGCTTTTGTTTATTTTATTTATTGATGTATCCCCAGGGCTAAATACAGGACCGGAGGACATATAACAAGTGCTCAGCAAATACTTGTTGAACAAAAGAACGAATGCATTGTATTCCCACTGGCTCAGTCTGGCAGTGTTGTGAACAGAAACTTTTAGCTGGCATTTTGAACTATTCCAAGAGCAACCTTTTTCATTTTCTTACCAAATGTCAATTCTACCTGGTTTCTTCAGAATCACCTAGACTTCACCGAAATGGCTATCAATGAGGAAAGTTTTGGGTACTTGATCGAGAGAACATGAGCAGACTTCAGGAAATGGCAACAGAAGAAATCTAGGCTTCATGTGAGTTATTATCCCTCATCAGCTACTAAGTCATGACTGCGAACTTTATTTTGACCCACCCAATAGGCTTCATCTCTTCTCCAGGCTGTCAGAACCCAACTCTAGTGTTCACACTCTCGAGGCCATCTGCTCAGGGAAGTAGAACTCTCTCCAACCCTGGCACGATTGATTTAATCACCTGGTTTTATTCTCCTAGCTTGTAATTGTATGAGATGTGAGCAGGCAACTGAATTCTCACCAATCAAACTTGAGGGGGATTTTGAGAGAGGTTTTTTTTTCCCCCTTCCTGATAAAAGGGATCCTTGTGGCTTACCTCCAGAGATTTGGATTTGGTAGGTCTGAGTGCATGTTCAATAATTTGTATTTTAATACTAGCCCTAATTCTTACGCAGAAGGTCCAGGAACTACACACTGAAAAATTAAAAAAAAAAAAATACTTGTTTATCAGGTTAATGACCTAGGGCTGCTTTTACCTAGATGTCTATCTGTTAGGAATCAGGCCAGAGTACTCAGTACCATTTGATCTGGTAATTCTTCTAGAAACTTGATGAAATTGTCCTTGCTTTCTTCCATTTTCTAGTCTAGAGCGTACTTGCTTTTTTCAGTGAAAAACTGCTAATTGCAAGCGTGCTCCACGCCTCTGACATGGCCATCTCTGGCCTTTGAGACCAGGAAGCTATAGATATTCTTAGCTATAGATATTCAGTCACTGCTGAATAGAATACCAGGCTGTGTCCCCCCAACACCTGCCGGTGGCTTTGCTCCTCCGAGGGCTACTTCTTGGTTTCCTCTTTGGCTTATTTAGAACAACACTGAGACACACCAAAACCAGATCATTAGCTTGCCCGCATCTTTTCAAAAGAAACTAAGATTTCATTCCACCGTCTGTCTATGAAGACTAGCAGAAATTGTGGTTGGCAGAAAGCACGTTTTCACTGTTTAAACACCAGAAGAAAATTTAAATGAGGGTACTTGTCTCTCATTCTGCTAACAGTCGTGCACTCTGCAGAACAGGAACAGCAGGAAGCAGCCCCTGATGTAAAGCAAGCAGGACCACACCTATGGCTGTGTGAGCTGCACAGTGTAGGAAAACACTCCCCTTGTGCTTTACGGCATGAACCAACCAAGAACTCAGGCGTCTCTGAAGTTCTGCCGGAGACTGATTTTTAGAGAAGCGACACTGCATGGGGAGGGTGGCTATAGACTTAGCTTCTCAATTGATTACTTGTTTGAAGAAAAAAGACCTATGAATTACCCACTCATTACCCACTCATCATTAATTCTTCCCACCAAAACCACCATCCAGGGCTCTGTCCTAACCGGTTTCAAGTGTCTCGCATACAGTCTTTATTTTTAGTTACCAATGACTAACCATTTTCAGGACCATTCACTTATTTATCAGCAAGTATTTGTTGAGCACATACTATATGCCTGGTACTAATTACGAACAGTGCCTATAATTTGGTCATAGAAATTGCAAACATGCTACAGTTTCGTCAGTTATCAAGTCTGTAAGCAAGACTGATCCAGCCATAATATTTTATTAACCTAATTTAAATTAGTTTGTCCATGAGGCGCCAAAGGCACAAGTATATTGTTCTCTCATTTTCCAAGGAATGCTAAGTAATGAAAAGGTTACACTTACTTATTATCTCAGGCAAAAAAATTGAATGCTTGAAAAATAATTTGGACTTTGAATTTTTCTCTCCGGTAAATTCATCCATCCATCCATCCATCCATCCATCCATTCATTCATTCATTCAACAAATTATTGAGTATCTTTTATGGCCAGTGATGGCTCTCTGGGTTAGAGATAAGTTGTGAACAGGTTGGACGTATTTCCCATAATCGCAGAGCCTGCCTCCTGTTTGGGGAGCCAGACAATGAACAGGCAACAGACAAGTGAATAAAATCATACCAGATCAATATCACCGATCATTAGGGAAATGCAAATAAAAAGTGATGAGATACCTATTCACACCTATTAGGAACATTTTTTAATTAATTAACTAATTAATTAAAGAGAGCGAGTGAGCAGGGGGAGGAGCAGAGGGAGAGGGACAAGCAGGCTAGATGTGGGGCTGGATCCCACGACGCTGATATGACCTGAGCCAAAGTCAGATGCTTAACTGACTGCACCACCCACGTGCCCCAACATGGATAAATCTTGAAGAATTATTGTGCTAAGTGAATTAAGCCAGAAATAAAAGGATAAATATTACATGATTCTACTTATATGAGGTACTTCGAGTGATCAAATTCATAGAGAGAAAGTAGAAGGGTGGTTGTCAGGGGCTGTGGGATGAGGGAATGGGGAGTTAGTATTTAATGGGTATGGAGTTTCAGTTTTGCAACATGAAAAGAGTTGTGGAGATGGATGGTGGTGACGGTTTTACAACAATGTGAATGTACTTAATGCCGCTGACCTGTACACTTAAACATGGTTAATGTGGGGAGTTTTATGTTGTGTCTATTTTGCCACAATAAAAAAAATTATGCCAAAGAGTGAGAAGTTATAAGGAAAATTAAGCAGGAGGGTAACTGGTTGCTGTGAGATGGGAGGAGGCTACTAATTCTGATTGGATCTCCAGGGAAGGCCTCATTGGAAAGATACTTGCTGAGCTGATGACTTGTATTTAGAAGAAGAAATCTATGGGGAAGGGAGAGAAAATTGAGAAATGGAGAGCTTTAGGAAAAAAATACAAGGGAGAATCCAAGGCAGCAGTTTTTAAGCTTTTGCTTTCTTCACATAAGGAGGATGAGGAAGCCATGATTTCCAAAGTAGTCTCTTGGGATGTTCTAAAAACTAATTGTAAAATTAGTTGACGCTCTTCAGACTCATTCTTCTTCCCATAGGGACTCAATGCATAGTAGTTGCTTACTGTACTGAAGATTTAAAACCAAGTCATTTGTTAAGACCAACCAGAAGCAAAGCCAATATTAAATACAGAATTATAGGACCATGACATCTTTGGAGTAGGAAGGGCCCTTAGGGTCCTTAGTCCTCTCTTCTGAAGCTTGCTTTCTCTTTATAATGTCCCTGCTATGATATCACCTGGCTTCTGATCAGATGCTAGATGCCAGGATCCCACATCCTTTCTAAGTGCCCCTCTGACCTGGATACCTTTGCTGCTGAAGAGAGAGACCCTCCTGCCTTGAGCCCTGTTCTGTTTTCAGGTGACTTTCCTTTGATTCTGTTCACTAGGTGTGATGGTTAATTTTATGGGTCAACTTGATTGGGTCACAAATTGGTCAAACATTATTCTGGGTGTTCCTGTGAGAATGTCTTTGGATGATATTAACATTTAAATCAGAATACCATGTAAAGCAGATTACCCTCCATAATGTTGGTGGGCATTATCCAATCAGTTGCAGGACTGAACTGAACAAAAGGCTGACCCTCCCCAATTACAAGAGAATTCTTCTAACTGATGGCCTTTGAATGGGAGTATCAGCTCTTCCTGGTTCCAGACTTTGGACTTGAAGGGGGACAGTAGCTCTGCAGATTTTGGATTTTTCAGCCTTCATAATCTCATGAGCCAATTCTTTATGATCTATGTATGTACGTGTGTATGTGTACATTCTATTGGTTCTGTTTCTCTGGAGAACCCAGACTAATACACCAGGAAATACAGAATAAGTCTAATTCCAGTCCCCTTAAGGAATTGCAAAATATTTGAAGACGGTTATTGAGCACTCTGATACCTCTCTTCTATAAGTCAAACCCTCAGCTCTTCATACGACCGGGTCTCAGACCTCTCATCATTTGACCTTGGAGTCCCTGGACCAAAATCCACACTTAAATAGGCTGATCTGGGCACAGTAGAGCAAGACCATTGCCCCCATGTTCTTAATATTATATTTCTATTCATGTGGCTAAAGACCAATTTAGCTTTGTTTCATTCACACCATTCTATTATGTCTGTGTGTAACACACACACACACACACACAGATATACACAACCTGCTGTTGTAAACTTATCCCTCTTCTACTTCTTTAAGGCTATGATAGAACGAAAGAGGATGGGTAGGAGTAAATATGTTCCAAGTACATGAAAGGGGAGGGAAATAAGATTTAATGAGGGCTGCTTAACATATATAATGTTATTTCATCTTTATTTACAGATGTGGAAACAAAGACTCTTGGAACCTATGTAACTTATCCATATCAACATAGTTTAGAAGTAATTGGGATGGGACTGAAGCCCAGTTGCCTCTGATCTTAAAGCCTGTGGTCTGTCCACTGCCCCACATCACACAGCATACACACTGTGGGCATTTAAAATAATTTCCAGAGTAATATAAAGTGTGAGAGAGATGGTGTCCAAGAGGAAAACAAGGAAGAAAACTATTAATACAAAGAAAAATCAAATTTAATATCAAAGGTATTATTAATTCACCTCCTAGTCTTTTTATACCTTCCTACAGATTCCAAGAATTCTCATAGAAAAATTTTTCACACACACACACACACACACACACACACACACACACACAAAGAAAAAATTTTCACCAGCAATAACAGAATATGCGGCAAAGAAGGAATAAGTACAAGTTTTTCAGGTGTGCTAAGGAGTGAGGAAATGGAACTAAAAAAAAAAACCCAACAACACACACTCAATAATCATGACTGTTAAAGTACATTTAGTCTCAAACCTTGGCAACCGTGGTCCAAGTCATACTCCCACGTAGATTATATTAAATGATAACGAGAGGGGAAAAATCTGCTATCCGACCACATTTTAGAAAAAGCGGACACCAAAGAGTTTTCATCCAGCCATAAGTATAGAGGTTCCCTATTCACTGAAGAAAGCAACAGTGTGATACGTAAGAAAAATTTGTAGTTACCGCTCACCATGAAAGACCAACACTGTATTCAGAAAGTGGGCATTTTGCACATAAAATAATCCCATGAACCACTCACATGTGCACACACAGAAGCACACTCACACACATAGTGGTTCTCCCCCCTCCCATCTCTGTCAGTGCCCTGGGGTGGTGTCATTGATCCCTATGAGACCCACACTCTCATGGGGCCTGGCTACATATCTGTCCTACAGAGCCACCACTTGACGTTCCTGGTGATGAGCTTGGAGCTGTCCCCCTCCTGCTCGAGGCTGAGTGGATTCTGTCTAGAGGCCTGGCATTTCGACCAAGACTGCAAACGAGAGCCTGGGATTCGGGGCTGAAAGTGGATTTCCTGCACAGCTGAGCCAAGTGCTTCCAACCATCCAGCCAGATGTTTCTCTATATGGTCCTGGCAGTCATAGCTTGGGATAGAGCCAGAATTTGGCCTGATTTCTACAATGAAAAGCTTGATGGAATGCTGGGGTGGTGCCATCCCATAATAAAAGGGGTGGTCTCTCAGATTGGCACACCACTCCCTTTTGGACTTGGGAGTCCCTCCAAAGAGAAGAGGTGCTTGAGTAAAAGTGGGTGTGTCCATCCAGTCCTTGCCAGGGCTGGGGTGAGGAGGGGAGGGTACAGGCGGAGGGAAGGTGGATGGAGAAGAGAGGTTCTGAGTGATTGGAAGCTTGTGCCAGATGGAGCTGGAAGACGGTGCTCTGTTGCTTCCCTCTGCACATGTGTGGCCACCAGGGGATTGCCTGGCTATGCACACTGCTTCACATCTGTCAGCTAAATCAAAGTTGCATAATTGAAGATGCAAAGCAAGAAACATTACGTGGTTCACAAGGCTCCCCAGAGGATTTTGGTTCTGTAATCCAGTGAGGAGATTTTAATGAGACATGAGCCTAGCACTCTCATCTGTGAGAGACGATCTTACTCCAGCTGTGTTTAAGGATGTGGAAAACTTTTTTTTTTTTGCAGAATATGAGGAGTCTTTCTCAACTGGTCACTGCCTGCCCATTTCTCTTGGCACCCTTTGGCCTTCCTCCCAAAGAAATGCTTCTTTTTGAAGCTTGGGTTCTCAGCATGAGGAAGGCACAAAAGATGCTGTGATTGAGGCTTTAGGACAGTGAATCAAGAATGGACGTGCTAGATAAAACCATTAGCCTGCTATCATTTCTTACAAGCAAATTTAAACATTTTTAAATATTTAATCATAAAAGTAACATATATCCAAAGTAAACATTCAACCATACATAAGGAAGGAAAGTGTGAAGTAAAAGTGTAAATAGGATTCTTTGTTTGAGTTCCTAGAACAGTGTTTCTCAAATGTTCTATGGTAAAGGAATAATTTTTCCTTATTTTCAATCCTCACAAACCAATACTTTTGTAAAATACCATAAAAATTAATTATCAGAACAATTATAAAAAAGGACCCAAAAGCATGCAGAATACCAACCCATTAAAAAAAAATTAAGTTCAGGGTCGCCTGGGTGGCTCAGTCTGCTAAGCATTTGCCTTCGGCTCAGGTCATGATCCCGGGGTCCTGGGATAGAACCCTGCATTGGGCTCCTTGCTCAGTGGGGAGTCTGCTTCTCCCTCTCCCTCTGCTGCTCCCCCTGCTTGTGCTCTCTTTCTCTTTCTGACAAATAAATAAAATCTTAAAAAAAAAATTAAGTTCAACAGATCAGCCTTAGATGTAGTGGTAATACCAAATTGCTACAACCTTTCTGAACATTCTCAATTTCTGTACTTACTGTAGCCCACACTTTGATCATTTTCTTCCGGAGATTTTCAAAAATTCCTATACATATCAAACATATGAACATACAGATAATTTTGTTAAACATAAGAGTAATTGTGCTATATGTATTGGTCTGTAACTTGCCTTTTGACTTAGTATATTTTGACATCTTTCATATTAGCCCTTGAAGAGCCACACCATGCTTTTATGTGGCTGCCTGGCTTTCCACAGTCTGAACGTACTACATTTTTAAAAAAACTGGTCTCAATATGTATGAGTATGTGATGGTTTCTAGATCTTGCCTATAGTCAAAATTTGATGGCATGACCTCTATAAATGGACTGTTATTAACTCTATATGCCTTTTAAAAAAATTAACATTTTCATTAATTAATTTTTTACAGAGAGTGCACGCACACACGTGTTGGGTGGGGGAGAGCTGGGAGGGAGGGACAAAGGGAGAGAGAGAATCTTAAGCAGGCTCTATGCCCAGTGTGGAGCCCAACATGGGGCTCGATCTCACAACCCTGAGATCATGACCTGAGCTGAAATCAAGAGTTGGATGTTTAACCGCCTGAGCCACCCTAAGCGTCCCAATTCTATATGGATACCAAAGTTGCCATAGCACTTGTTAGAATTTCTGCTTTGTGAGCAAAAAGCAAAATACTTTGCAGTCCAAAGGTTCTTTACCTTCAAACTAGCTTGTTGACCATTCTGAGAGTGGTTGGTGGTGCAATGATAGGGCTAAGCTTCTGTCACCACGCACTGCGTAAGGCATACCCTCCGCCACTGCAAGGGGCTTGGGATGGATCCCATAACGACTGGCTTTGCCTTTTTCACTTAGTAGCACAAAGGTGGATGTGCGACAGTGGATGCAGGCTGCCTTGGGGGGTCCCACAAACCCCAGCCACTCCGCGGTGAGCTCTTCTCTTGCTGACTCAGACCTTCCCAAAGAGCTTGTATGAAGGAAAGGTCAGCTTGGTGGCTAACCTCAGCTCGGTGCCCAATTCCTCTCTTACAGTATTTTTGCTGAAGCAGTAAATTTGGGGCTCTACACGATTACCTGCATGATTTTTCACATTTCTGTTAGGGCCTCCAGTGGCCCTTTGTGGAAGCAGTTAGCTTTGTATGTGTAAACCCCACTCCCAGTCAGGCAGGTCCAGTCAGGATGAACCTGAGCAATTGGCCCCAGCAGACCTGCTCCAGGCACAGGGCATGACCCAGGAGAGGGGTGGAGTGTTTCTGATGTTTACATTTCAGATGTCTCCAAAGCAGCCAATTATGTCAGGTCCCGGGCATGTATGGAGATACGGGAGAGGATTTTGTGTGGAAGGCAAAACGCTCGAGCAGAAAGACAAGTTTTCCTTTCTACTGGGTTAGCCGGGCCAAGAGAAAGAGGACGGTCTAGGTTTGTACTATGGAGTTCATCGGCTTGGGTTTGGTGAGCCCAGATGGAGGGAAACTGGCAATAACTCCCCTCTGCATTTTCAGTTGGGAAGAGAAATAATCTCAGACACCCCAAAGGCTTATAAGGACCTGAAGTTCCCTTGCACGAGGATTAGGCATATCCTGACAGGCAGCGAGGGAACCAATTCTTTGGTCTTGCTAGAACTTCAAGCGGTCCTGAAGAGAGCGGCCCTGAGTAGAAGCATCTAGGCTAACAGCCAAGTTGGAGCTACATGGAGAACGGATGAGCTTCATCGAAGGCTGATTCAGCTTCGCTTCTGGAGTGTGCATTATCCGTGCGAAGGGGGCCCAACAGAGGTCCGGCAGACAACCCAGACAGGAGTGGGCGTGTTTGTTATTCACCTCACGCTCGGACTGGGCTCTGAGACGGCACCCTGAGTCGCAGGCATGGTCTGCACGGGGAGAGGACTTGGGGCTCAGGATCTTACCAGTGACCTGCCAGCCCTTGATGTGAAGCTCCTGCAGGATTTTTTTTTTTTTTTAAAGATTTTATTTATTTATTTGACAGAGACAGCCAGCGAGAGAGGGAACACAAGCAGGGGGAGTGGGAGAGGAAGAAGCAGGCTCATAGCGGAGGAGCCTGATGTGGGGCTCGATCCCAGAACTCCAGGATCACGCCCTGAGCCGAAGGCAGATGCTTAACGACTGAGCCACCCAGGCGTCCCCCTGCAGGATTTTTTTTAAACACCCACCAAGAGCCTTTTGAGAGGAAACCTGCCCCAGCAGGCCTGCCTTACACATCCCTTCAGAAATGTCTTCTTTTTCTTCTGGATATGTTTTTCTGAGTGGGCACTCTTCCTACTGCCGGCCTCTTTTGTGTGAAAGCAAAGTTGCCATCTAAATCTGGGGGAAGTATTCTTATATGTGCATCTAGTTTCCTTCTCAGAGAACCAGGAGACCCTTTCCCAGTAAACATCTTCTCCATTCCAAAGTTCTTAGACATTTTGCTGTGCTGACATGGAAATGCTTATTCTGTCTTCAGACTCCCTGATTTTGCAAACTCTCTGCAGACAGGATCTAAACGTTTTGTGTCGCTGAGACAGTGCCTGGGTTACAAGTGTGTCCTCACAGCCCTCATGCCCTGTCCCTGCTGCTTGGCCCGAAATGACCTCCTTTATGTCCTACGTTGGAGACAATCACGGCCCCAGAGGAGAAACACCAGCATCACAGAATAATAATTCAGTTAATGCGGGCAGAAAAAGGTCGCCCACTTCCCCCTCACAGCACAGAGCTCTCATCTCCAGATGATGACTAAAGCAGTTACAAAAGTAAACTGCTAAGTCCCTGGGCAGTTTTTTCCTCACGTCATCTGAGTAAACGATTCAGTGTGCATCTTCCCGCACATGTGTTCTCTCTGGGTGAGTGAGGAGCGAACCGGGCTGCTCTCTGGCAGCTAGCTTATGGACGACTTCCCGACGCTGGAACTCCGCGGGCAGCGAGGGCTGCCTCCCCTGCGACGGACCATTTGCACTGCTTTGCTCTGCATCATCACGGGCCGTGCAAAGCCAACCCGGACCACACTTCACCAGGCGTGACTATGTGATTCCTGTGACATACTGCCATGTCGATTGCATCGCCTTAGGTAGGCAAGGAAAAGCTTGGTCCCTACCAACCAAGCCCTCTCAAACTTAGTGGGAGTGCAAAATGAGACGCAAAACGAAATGCCATTCCCTGCCTGTCACAGGGAAGGGATGGCCAGCCACACACCGGCACACCCAGAGTTTGTCTAATCACCCGAGATTTTTCCATGCTAAAGGGAATGGCTTAGTCAGAGATGTCCGAGAGCAAGAAAGCTCTCTCACACTGAATTTTTGCAAATGTGTTCACCTCCCTCATTCATTTCCATCCCTACCGATGACATGGAATGCCAGCCAGTGTGTTTGGGAAGATACCCTTCAGGAGAATGCTCCTTCAGGAGAATGTTCCTGCAAGAGAATGTTCCTTCCCAGAGAGAGAGGAAAACACGAAGGGAGCAATGTTGATCACAAGAGAAGAGAAAAGAAGGAAGGGAAGGAGGGATGAGGACAGAAAGGAAAAGAAAAAGAAAAAGGGTATCAAGTGGTTTCTGCCTCATTATTATTTTTCCTTCTTGCCAAAGTTGTTTGGCAGATTCTTAGAGACGGCAGAGCCTGTTCCTTGAAAACCAACTGGTTGTCTAGACCAGGCTTAAAGGCATCTCTTTAATTACAGCCACAGAGATGCTCTTCTTCCTTTCATCTCAGGCCTTGTGGGGCTCAGCTCCGGCCGTCGCCATCATCTCCTGAAAGGTTATACGTGCCACATCACCATTCAGTTTGTGCATCCACACAGAAGCCTTGAAGCATTCCCCCTCGCTTCGGTTGGCACGGCCAGCCCGTGGGGGTGTGACTTCGCTCCTCTCTCGTCCATTTTTTCGTTTTCCCTTTTGAGCGCATATCACATTAGTGTCCTGCTCTGTGCCAGGTATGTCCCTCACCACAGCTTTCGCTTCAGACAACTTCCTTGAAGGGGCAGTGACTACGCTCCTCTCTCGCAAAAGCTGCAAACCCTGCAGGAAAATGCCTGCTACTCTCTTTATAGAGTTGGCTCGTGTTAAAGCTGACGCAATCGAGGTGCAGAGCCTGCTAAAGAGCATTTTTAAATGATTTGTAACAATTACTGAAAGTCAGTTAATCTGCTCAAATTTTCATGGAGGATCATAAACTGCGTTTTGTATATAAAGTAACAAACCAATAGTCTTCACTGACTTGTCGGAGGCCACACAGCAGGTGGGGAAAGAGCCAATTTAAGAGCTTAGTTTGTGAAACACTTGTCTGGTCTCCTGACATGACGATATATTTGCATAGAAACAACTTAAAAATTGGTCTGGAAAATAAAAAGATGATACATAAAAGTGCAGACTATTATGACATTTAGAAAGTCTGAATTATCAAATCAATTACAAAGATATGTAAATTGATGCATAAGAGATTGAGAGACTTCAAACACGTAGTTAACTCCCATTATTAGGTCGAATTATTCACCTTAATGGGTAGTCTTTGGGGTCAGTTTTATTTTTGTTCTTTTTTCCTTCCTGCTGCCAGATTTCTGTTTCTATTATTGCTTAAGAGTGGGCTATAGACAAGAGAGGAGAAAATGTATAGCTCAAATCTCATTTTTATCGAGGCCAACCTTTCAAAATACAGGGAGTCATGAGGGATTACAGGTAGATTTTGATTAGCTATATTTGCATATGTAAGAAGGTACCATGAGGCAATAAACTTAGTGAAGATAGTCTCACCAACTCTAGTTAGACTTCTTAGAGAACTGAGGCACTCTCTCCTCTAGTGGTCGTACGGAATAGATCTGTCATATATTCAGAAGACTTTAATCTCAACAGCAAAAAATGATTAATCAATACCAATGCAATACCAATTGGGGTGCTTACGATGTATCAGGTACTGAGTTAGTTATTTTATACATATTATTTCATCTAATTCTCATGATAATCCTGAGGTAGATTTTCTTAATTCCATTTTTTTCACATGAGGAAACTGAGCTCAGTACTGAGCCACCAGAGGCAGCTCTGGTCATAGGGCTGCCTTTCCCTGAGATGCTCCTATGACCTTGCCCTCAATGGAAACTGTGTCTGGTTGTTGGGAAAGGCAGCTGTGAGATTTATTCAAAGTCACACAGATAGCAAGAATTTGAAACTAAGTGCGTAACCAGATTCATGGGGGGGGTATTTATAAAGTTGAGACTTCCCTGAATATTGCAAATTCATCTGAATTTGAAAATATAAACTGTAATCGATTCTATATCATGTGATGTGGTTATCAAGCATTTAAATCTGGAATTGAATCCTAGTTCAAATCTGGGCTCTGACACTCAGCTGTGTAACCCTGTGCATGGATCTCTCTAAGCTTTAGTTTCTTCATCTGTAAAATGGGATCTTATGCTGCTCTCTTTGAGTTGGTACAGAGATTGAGATAATGTTTGCAAAGAGCTTACATGTGCGTCTGGTGCATAGTAAGCCCTCAATAAATGTTAGTATTATTGCATCTCTGTAGCACAAAGTAGAAGTGAAGAATATGTCATTGAATTAATCCAACATACTTACTCACACAATTTAGCAAAAATAGGCCCATTACCTAAATTACATAGACCCTGGTAGTTATGTGGATGTATGAGTTTATGACTCCTGTAAGAAGGTAAACATCATGTCATGATTATCTCCCTCTAGTTAAAAAAGCCTGCATTAAACCATGCAAAGCAAAGAGATTAGGTCTCAGAATTTCAAAAAGTAACACTGTAATTTTATAAAACAAGTGAAACATGCTAATTAAGTTATATTCAATGTAGACTTCCAAACACCCAATAAAAAAATTGATACACTGATTCTGGGATGGGATTGAGTAGTACCACAAAGGCCCAGATTGAGGTTTTTCTCTGGAAAGATTTAGGACAGAGAAAACACTCATTTGTTTATTTCTCATTCATTCTCTTTTGTTCATGTGACGAATACTTATGGAGTGTTGCTAAGCTGTGCTTGGGTGGTGCTGGAGATACTGGGGTGAATCACACGAGCTCTTCCCTGTCCTTATGGGGTTTATAGTCCATGGGGGAGAGAGAAGGTATTACATTAGTAGAAAATAACTAATGAATGCAAAGGTGATGAATGCTTTCAGTGAGAACTATGTGTCTCTTAGTCACTCTGCCACTGGAGGCGAGACCAGGAAGAACCTCGAGCTGCTTGGGCTGGAGAAGAAATGCTTGCTGGACCACCTCAGGTATTTGGGTGGGGGTGCTGGGCTTGAAAAGATGTTCACTGATGGGGTGGGGTCCCTGCTGGATTTGAAGTGGTGCTCACATAGGAGCCAGACACATTAGGGCACAATGAGACCAGAAAAAGCAGTCCTATCAAATCCATTACCACGGACACTGTGTAGCCTCCCAGGACAAAATGTATCCCAAGGGAAGAGCCACGTAGGCACCTTCACTTGTTCTAATGACAATGCCTCAGCCCTGGGTCAGAGTGTTGTCTCTCACTGAGATTACTCCTCTGGCCATGGAAACTGGGTCTGAGTCCTGGGGACTCCTGCTAAAAACAGAATCAATGGAGAAAAAAATAAATCCAAGAAGAGTGGTTTTCATATATAATTCCACGAGACATTAAAGCACAAGCTGCTTTTGACTGGGGACCAAGATAACGTACCGAAAGGGATTCTAAACTTACACCGTAACACATATATACATATCTACGCTGACACAAGACTCAGCATGGCTTTGTTGGACCTGGAGTTCCAAAAATTTAGGCGTTGACCCCCGATGAAGCAGTTACCAGCAGGGGTGGCTGTGGACATAAACAGCTTTTACAGTAATGGGAGACAGTGCTCCTAAAGTGTTGTTTTGATGGCAGGCCCCTAGCAGGGTCTGTGACAAGGCTCCCTATGTGGCTCCGCATGTTGCAGGAGCCCTTCTGCTCGGGTACCTGAACTTGGAGGAAGAACATGGTGGACCACAAATTAACTAGCCGTCTTGCTCTTAAGCCCATGTGACACCCTTTGTATAGACTTCTGGAACTAGTTGAGCAGGAAAGTCTGTGTTCCTTCTCTTTAAATCTGAATGGGCTCTATGAATATGACCAATAGAATATGGTAGAAGTGACACTGGGCCAGTGTTTGGGCCCAGACTTCAGGCAATTGGAAGCTTCCAGTTCCTGTATTTTTTTAAAAGATTTTATTCATTTACTTGACAGACAGAGAGAGAGCATAAGCAGGGGGAGTGGCAGGCAGAGGGAGAAGGAGAACCAGCCTCCCTGCAGAACAGGGAGCCCAATGTGGGGCTTGACCCAGTACCCTGGGGTCATGACCTGGAGCCGAAGGGAGATGCTTAAACCGACTGAGCCACCCAGGCGTCCCTTCACTTCCTGTATTTTGAAACATTTGCTCTTGGTGCCCTGAGCTGCCACGTAAGAAGTCTGATTATCTTGAGGCCACCATTTTCTTTTTATTTATTTATTTATTTATTTATTTATTTATTTATTTATTTTTTATAATGATTTTTTATTATATTATGTTAGTCACCATACAGTACATCCCCGGTTTTCGATGTAAGGCTCGATGATTCATTAGTTGTGTATAACACCCAGTGCACCATGCAATAGAGGCCACCATTTTCTGAGACCTGGGCCTTATGAAGAGGCCCTGGAGGATGAGACCCTCCCATGTGGAGAGAGCTAAATGCCAAGGAGCCCTGAGTCACCAAACATGTGTGAAGGGACCACCTTGGAAATGATCATGGAGCTCCAGCTGCCTTAGCTGAGCATACGGAGCAGAAAGGAAGCAACAGGCCAAGCCCTTCCCAAATTCCTGGCCCATAAAAGGGTGAATGAAATATCACAGTTGTTTCAAGCCCCTGTGTTTTGGGGACAGTTTGTTACACAGCAGAAGATGACTAAGGTCTTAAGGAAAAGTACAAGAACCAGTGATTAAGCAGTTGGGTGCCCCAGAGTGGAAACCAACACCGTATATCATTGTTTACTGTTTTGCTTCCAGTCAGCTATAGCCTGGGAAAACCAAGATTTTACTAGAAAAGATGAAAAAGTAAAAAAAAAAAAAAAATGAGAGAGAGAGAGAGAGAAAGGTTTTGTGCACTGTTTTGGTTTTCCTGTTGTGGCTTTGTTTTTCTGACTCCTCTTGTGTATCCTTTTCCTCTGTTACTCCCCAAACATATGTGTTCAAAAACATCTGTCCTCAGACTTTCCCTTCTCTCACTTGGACATTATGCACTGTCTTCAACTTCAACTCCTCCTCTGTACAGATGGCGATGCATGACACTCTAGCCCCAAAGCCCACCTTGGGCCACAGGGTCTTACTCTCAAATGCCTGCTTAATACCTCTCGGAACATGAAACTCAGCTTGTTCAAAATCAAACTCTCTTCCCATACAAATCCAGTTTCTCCACCCATCCGCCCAACTTCTGCTAACAGTTGTCAGCTTTGGAGTCTCTTGAATGACTAACTCATTCCCTTCCAGAATATCTTTTTTATATGCTCCTCCCATTTCTCTAGTTCTAACCTTGATCTCTACAATAGCCTGTCATTGGTTTGTCCACCTTGTCCCTATCTTTCCCAACTATGATCTAAACCAGTGTTTTTTCCTACTGTGGGTTGCAACCAATTCACGAGTTATGAGAATCAATTATAATCAATACTATTTAAAAAAAACAGAAATAGAATAGAATAAAATAGAATAGAAAGTATGAGCATTTGCATACAGAAAAGGTATTATCTTGTACAAATTTTGTTTTGGTTAGAAATGTATACTTTAAATACGTATATACTAACTTGCAATGAAAAATGTATTTCTTACTGTTGGTTGTGATCAAAGAAAGTTGGCGAAATAATGATCTGAATAGTACATTCCTGTCCGACTAATGTTCCTAAAGTATAATTCTGTCATATTGCTTTCTTGCTCCAATGTCTTTGATGGCTAACTATTGCAACCAAAGGAAGTTCCCACTCTCATTCTGGGTTCCATGACGTTCTTGACTTGGCCTAATTTCCTTTCTAGTTTATCTCCCCCTATTTTGAAGATTTTATTTATTTATTAGAGCGAGTGAGAGAGAGCACAAGCAGAGTGGTGGTAGGGGTAGAGGGAGAAGGAGAAGCAGGCTCCCCGCTGAGCAGGGAGGCCAATGTGGGGCTCCATCCCAGGACCCTGAGATCATGACCTGCGCTGAAGGCAGACACTTAAGCTGACTGAGCCACCCAGGCGCCCCTATCTCCCACTATTTTTGTCCACAGTCTCCTAACCAGGGTGGGCTGCTGTCTATTCCCTGAACATTTCCCATGCTTTCTGTCTTCAGGGACTTTGCTTACATTGTTCCCTTTGCCTGTCCTCTTCCACCAACACCTCCACATCCTGACTTCATTTCAGTGCTCAAGAGGCACCGTGGCATGGTAGAAAGGGTGAGGCCTTGGAGTCCCACCAATCACAAATTAACTCTGGGCTCTGCCGCTTACTCCTTTGACAAGTTATTTTTGTATCTTGGCAGAATTTCTGTATCTCTAAGAAGGGACCCATTGGCATGAGGATTATCCGAAGCAACGCACATAATGCATTCGGCCCCCCAGTAGGTATCTATGAATGGGAGCCAATGTCTCCAACGTGCCAATACTGTGCGATGGCATTTCTGTTCATAATGAAGTAGCTGCTGCTTATACTGTTGTAAGTATAAACAATTACGGCATAATGTCAGGCATGCCAGAGATGTTCAAGTGCTAGTTCTTTCTTCTGTCTTACTCTAAGCTTTCTAATTTTGTTCTATTTTATATTCAGTGATTCCTATGCTTGTTAATTTTTTAGTGCACTTGATTCTCCCAGATTAGGGATTTTAAACTGACTCTGTCTGATCTCGCTCATCGTGCTTAGTAATAGGACTTTGATATAGGAAGTGATTTTTCTGGAATGGAGTTGGAGGTGGAAATGCTGCCACACTGTATTCCAGCCAGAGAGAAGTTCCACATCTGTGGGCCCCGAGTACACCAACTGAGAGAAAATCCTGACTTCTTATTTTGATTTTGTCCTGCTTTCACAGAATGGTTGCATGGGTGTCACTTAAGGTTTGTGCGCACAAGTACCTCCTCTTAGAGTGAAAAATAGACTGTGGTATGAAGATTTGCCTTAAAGAGAGGCTAGGAAGCTCAAGTCCATAAATTCTAGGCAGAACCCGGGCAAAATCAGCATAAAAGTAAAAAGCGAGAATTTGAAACAAGTTATTTTAGGGGAGAAAGGAGGCGTCAAATCTTGAAAAGTTGGAATGAGTCAAATACACCAAAGATCAAATGTATAAATCCCAGGACTACACTTACTCACTTCTTGTCGTGAAGGCTCTTTTCCTCCTAATCCATTATGCTAATACAGATGCCACATTTTATGAGGCCAAGGTGAAAACTAATCAGGCTCTATTGTAACTAAGCCTGTTTAGCTGACACATGACACCCAAAAGGATTTCTAGCCCAGCAAATCAAGCCCACTGGTATCTGCTGGGAGGTGATGAATAATGAGGTAATCACAGAGGATTGTCTCACCAGGGCACTTTGTGAGGAGGTGGCAAAACAGGCTTCAGATCTGACGTTTTAACCCTTTTTTACTGGACATCTGGTGCTGCAAACACTGCTGTGACGAGGCTCTTGTAATCCTGACACACATCTGGGCCAACTCCTGTGACACGGCGTCACTGAATTTTGGAGCGTGGAAAAGCGTGTAGCTGCCTGCAGATCCCTACTCTAAGAATTTTTAGGATTCCAACTGGCTCTTCGCATTTCTGTGGCCCTGGAATCACCTACTGGCAATACCCTTTGTTTAACGGCTTTGTGCATTTGCCACGGACTTTGGAGAACCAGCAAGCAAGAGAGATGTACTTAGTATCAATGTTAGTGTCGAAATGAACAAGGAGAGAAGCAATTGTGTCACTTGCGCCATTTTCTATTAGTACTGACAGCCTTAAAGCACAAACAGAAAGCCCAATCAGTAAACTGACGGTGATTTGGGCTTAAATACCAATTCATTTATTTTTGATACTACATCTGTAATCCACGTGGCTAGGACAAAAGCACACAAAGTGCTTGAAGCTAACCGAAAGTTGCTTTCAGACGGACCTGGGTCCCAATCTCTCCAGATTCCGTGACAGGGGGAAGATTACTCAACTGCTCTAAATCTTGGCTGCCATGTTTGTAAGATGAGATGGCCATAGAAGTCAGGCTTTAGGGTTGTTTAGAAGATGAGTAATGCACACACCAGGCTAGCACAATGCCGGGCTAAGTACCCGGCAAATGACAGTATTAAAGGTGATAAAAATCCTCGCACTAGATTGTCTCTATTGTATACTTCCCTTACAAAGCAATATGATGTCACTTGATGTGACTTCACCTGGTATTGTTGCAGCTGAAGAGACAGGGAACATAGATGATAGGGTGTTACTAAAAGGTCTGCAGCTACATGGATTTACTTGGAAACTCAACAGTGGGGCTCTTCTCTAGATAACACAATTCAAGTTTCCTTGTCTTGATGTTCTATCTTGGTTCTTCTTAGTATTTCTGTCATATTTCCAACAATTACAAATTCTTCCTCCTTCTGGGAATTGTCAGGGTAGGCATATGCTTCTCCCTCTCCCTTCAATATTCTCACGAATGGAAGAGCTTGTTTTTGAAGGAAACTTCTTTCTCTTTCCTTTTTTCAAACCACTTTGTTGAGGTATGACTGACATGCCGACAGCTGTACATATTTGACGTATATGACTTGATGCGTTTGGAAATAAGTACATACCTGTGAAACCATGACCACAATCTATCCCTTAAATATATCCATCACTCCAAAAGTTTCCTCTTGCCCTCTTCACTTATTATTATTATTGTTATTGCTATTATTATTTTGAAGGAGTTTCAATAGCCCTTCAAGTATTATTGCTTTTAAAATGGTATCAGTTTTGAAGGTGATTCCCAATTTAGGAATTTTTCACCTATCAACATTGCAAAAGGGTTTTAAAATAAAATACTAGTGATCGCGAAACAGAGCTAGATTTGTAAAAATCCCAGGCAGAGTCTACCCTCATCATATTATTTCCATATTATCCAAATGCTTGACAAGGATGGCAATTTATCTTTGGACGGCCTATGTTTACATATTTCTTCTCCCAAGGGTATATTAGGGTTTTAACTTTCTTAGTTGCTTAAAATTCTTTTTAAAATATGTAGACCCATGTTTTTGCTACAAAGATAGAATCCATGACAAGGAAACTGAAGACATCTCTCAGAATATGAAACCTCAAGTGGCACTGAAATACTTAAATTGTTGTGTCATTTCTATTTTTACATTTCTGTAACTAGGATTTCTTACTTTTGTATTTCTGGGTGACCATTGTTTTCTACCTTGTTTAGTGTCACATCCTCACAGGGCCTGGCATGCAGTCTTGTTTGAAGAAGGAAAATCTACATTTCCTGTCAGGTCAGAGACTGTGGTGTCTTCGAAGACGGTGGCCACATGCCTTCAGAGAGCTTGTCCAGAATCTATCCCCGTCTAAGTCAGGGGGCTCCAGTCTAGACAGAGCTTGTCTCTAAGACTGGGACCTGAAGGACTTCCCTCTTGATTTATATTCATTTCAGAAAGCATTACGCTATGTATACATAGCATTTGCTGTTGATTATTTATGATTCCTGGTGATTTCTAGAAAATGTTAGGCATCATGCTCTTGGTGAGGCATATAATCCCCTATTATAACTGTTTCTATGAGGAAATCAGATTTGACTTATGTCTTTGTTACTTATGTAACCTTTACTGGGAATGTAGGTAGATTTGGAGGCTGCCTGTATTTCATTTTGCCATATGTAATTATGTTATATGTATAATCAGTGCTAAAAATGTGTTGGCTATATTCTGTTACCCTTGTAACCCTCTTGACTTTCTGCATATCTGTTTTATTTAGATATTGTTTAACTTACATTCTGATGTCCACCTTATGCTCTCATGTAATTCTAGTCTATCAAGGAAGTCTAAATTTAAAGGCCCTTCCTGGGGATCAGGTCTAAGGTGCTATGTTCTGACTCCACAGCACGTAACTGATATGTCAACATTCCACTGTGATAAACAGCAGGTGAAGATGTAGGTTTTCAAGAATAATCTCTTGTGAGCTCAAGTTTTGTTATCTGACAGCCCATCTGGTCTTCAGCCTAACTGCTATATTTAAATCTATAATATACTCTAAAAAATTATTGCCTAATATTTCTCTTAATTTGAAAATCTCAGCATTCTTTAAGTACTGTGTGAGTCTTATAAAAACAGAGGTACTACAACTAAAAAAAAAAAAAAGAAAAGATACAAAATAAATCACTGATTCAATCTTATTTTTGCAATTGTCATTTTTGGATGATAGCCAAGAATGGATTTTTTTGATGCGGCTGTGAACGCAGAGTACAACTCCCTCCATTGTTATCAGAACAAAGATCACTTACTTTAAATGGCTCAATATATGTAAACACAGCTGGTCCAATAGCTTGAGTGGCAATGAAACACACTGCCACAGAAGAGCTGGTTTCAGGTGTGACCCGAGGACTCAGATGCACTTGTGCAAAAAGCCTGGAGGCCATACTATGTCTCTTTCTGATAGAGAGCAGTAATTTGTGCTCTCCAGAGAAGTTTCTCCCTTGCTGAACTTAGAACCTTCCAACTAGATATAACCTCTCAGAGTTCCCAGATATACAAAATTTCCAACACTTTGGGAGGACTTGCCAGCTTTTAGTCTTACCAAGCAAGAAACATCAGACAAAAAATTCCTATCAGCTACTCTCTCCATCATTTATTAAAAAGGACATTTTAACATAAAAAATTAATAAGGAATATCCCTTTAAATTGAATACCTTTAAGCTTTATAAAAACCGCTGCCTTCTTATTTTACAGTGTATCAGAGAGGCTTTGTTACACACAGTGTGGTGTTAGGGCCCCCTGGCCTCAGCCCTGTCTGCTAAGTGCTGATTACTGATGCCCAGAGAGCCCCGCTCACGGGCAGCATCAGGCGAAGCACCATTTTCCTCAGGGCCAAATGGTGGAAGAGCTTGCCAAACCCTAAGATTTCACATTCCCAGAATGTGCCACTTCAAGGCCACAGCTTGGCCACAAGGGACTGCTCACAGGCTGCACGGGCTCCTCCAGGAGCAAGGCAAGCCATGGAGAGCCTTCATAAGAGAGAACTCTTGTATGGCTCTCAGAAGCCATATTTCAACAGCATCAGAATCAAAGCAGGGGAAATCTTTTTGTATTTTAAAATCTCATCCAGACCCTCTAAACTACATGTTTGGAAATCCTTGATATTTATAAGGGATAAATCCTGAGATATGAAAAATCTCCAAATATGTGATTATGGAGATTCTTGCATAGGCTCCTCACTTTTTAAATAATTAGGTTGTTTTTTTCCCGTTGAGACATGTATTTCCAAAACATACTATCTTCCCAAACTAAGCAAATGTTTTTGAAAGATTTATTAATTTTATTTTTCATATGCGGACTATTTTTTCTTTTTCACAGAAACCAAGTTTTCCATCACTCTAAGAATTACTTCCTAGGTCAGGAGTAGGAAACAAAAACATTTGATTGGAGAGGGACGCTGAGTGGCTGACTAGGTTAACCCACTAGCTCCTCAATCACTCCCTAACGCTAGCTTCAAAGTACATGTGATTCAAATTTGAACCTCAGCAAAACTGCCAATTAACACATCACAAACCTTCATGGTCGATTGCAAATATTCAAAACCTAGAGTGTTAAATCTGTGAATACCAAGGGTCTCCTGCATAGTTCTCTGGCAGTTCAGTGTTATATAATTTAGGGTGAGAAACCCACGCTGCTGTTGGCAATGGTAATAATCACTAACTACATCTTCTTTTGTTGCAATTCAAAAGCACAATAAAATAAAAGCAAAATACATTTTTAAAAATGAACATACCAATCGCCTACATCAATTTCTCTTGTTTTCACTATGCCCTGGCATGGAGTCAATGGATATTGTGAATTAAGAAACTGGGAGATCGCTAAACATTGTTCAGGAGAAAAAGCTGGTTAAAGGTCTCTTTATCGTTGAACCACTATGCTAAAGAAAAATATCTCACATTTACCAGCATTCTTGAGGATTTGATGTTCTTTCAAAATAAACTTAAAATACTTTGCCTGGTTGGATGCATGATGACAGATTTTTGAGAGGAAAAAAAAAAATCACCTACCAGCCACTGGGTGGCTAAACAACAATGTGGAATGTTTGTCCCTTCTCAGCTGTGAGTGATGAGTTAGTCTCCCAGACGCTGCTGTGATACATGCCCATGTCACCAAGAGCCATACCAATTAACATTCATTTGGAAAGACCCCCTAACTGGCATATATGTGATAGGTCAGAAAGAGAATATGAGATGGAAAAATACCCTATGCTCGGCTTATCCTCAGATTTCACCACTCTCAGAGGGAATATGTTCAAAAGTTTTAAGCAACATACATCTATCAAGTATTTATTCAAAATCTAGAATTCTGCTTCGAGTAAGTTTTAAAGAAGAACAGTAAATGGTCCCTGTCCTAAAGGAGTTCGAAATCTCCTACTGAAAAGAAGCAGCATGATAACAGCAAATATAGTAGTAACATTTACCGAATGCTTGCCAGACGCCCACCACTCTGCAATGTGATTTACTCCTCACGATAATCTTACGTGTAGAGTTCCAAGGTTGTCGGTAGGTCATAGATGAGAAAACGGAAGCTTACAGAAGTTAAATAACCTACCCAACTAAGTCTCTCTCACTCCAAAGCACGTGCTTTTAACTCTTCCATCACGTAGACATCCATGTGTACATACATATATAAATACATACGTACACACATATATGACATTGGGGGAAAACAGAGTTAAACAAGGTGCGGGTTCAATGATATTTATTGATGCTTTACGTAATGAATAAACATGAGTTATGTTAAATGTCCACTTGAGGGACATTTTTGGGTGTCTTGGAATAATATGCCTACCTCTACGTAGCAGGTGAGAGGAATGCCCAGCTATGAGCTCAAATTCCTTCTTTCTGCAGTGGAAGGAATTTCTAGGAGGACTTTCTTTGTACTCTTCTAAGAGCACATGTTACCTTTTGTCATTTATTGTAGTGATCTGTGTAGGCATTATAATTCTCTACTAGGCCGTAATAAAAAGGGTTTGGTTGCTTTCTCAATATTTAGCAATTGTTTCATATCTAGCAGCAACTCGACATCTGTAAATTCTAATAGTCTAATGAATTACTCAGCAGATACAGGGACTAACACGTGTTCTTGACTTTGATTATATTGTTAGTCTCCACCATTGATCTGGCTTGCATGTTAGCAGATATTATTCCATATGACATTGGAGAAAATACTTAAAAGGCAGACAAAAATAAACTGTTTTTCTCAGTATTTTTCCTGAGATTACTTCAGTAATGCCAGTAAGAGGAAAAGAACTGATAGTCTGCTAGATAGATTTTGATAACAATATATTCTGGACTTTAAATTCGAAAATGAATAACAAAAAGTTACAGGAAGAACTCAGAGCACTTGCTGGCCTGTGAGGACATTGACTAATTTTAGAAACTTTTCTCTCCTTAGTAATGTAAGTGTGTCAATCATCCTGTCATTTCATTTAAACAAATTGTTGCAAATTAAAGGAAAAAGCTGACGTTTCTATTTTAGAAATAACCATTATTTAAAATATTTGAATGAAAACTTAAAATAATTTAAAATCGATCCCAATGGTACTACCCGTAAAATTATTTTAAGCACCTTTGCAGCATTATAATATTGATAAATATAACAATATTAATCACATACTTCATTCTCATCATCCATGAGATTCTACCTCCCTCATTCGAGAGCTGCATATGGAGCATTCCGTAATTGCTCTTTGCCAAAGAACTGTTTGAGTAGACATTAATTCCCATAGGACTTGTAAAACGAAGTATGCCAGCTTTAGTGAAAGGTAAATGACTGCCACTCAGGAAACCAACAGCAGAAAAGGGGAAGAGTAGAAACTCAGTCCTATGTTTAAGTTTAGTTCTCAGAACTTACTTAGATTTATCCCTAAGAGGCTACACGTAAGAACCATTTGAAGTAACCAGGGATATGAAGTCTGTGTAGCTCTCTAGAAAAGATCTTTACCTTGCTAATTTATATCATTTTACAAGTTGACAAATACCTGCGAGCATCAGAAGTCAAAAACAGTCAACCCACGTTGTGGAAAACGAGATACTGGTTCAGCGTTGGGCAGCTGGGGGGCCCCAGGGGTCCTCCACTGCAGAAGTCACCAGCATAGACACCGAAGGCAAAGTTTGGAAGACTGTGTGTATTTAAAACCATTGAAAGAGAAAGAGCCTTTCTTATTCCATAACCAAGTAACCAATAAATAACTTTTTTTTGATGGTCCCCAAGCAGAGGGGTACTTACTCTCCTCTCTCCCATTGTTCAGAGCTATGAGTGAAGTGTGTGTTAGCCGCCCAATTTAGTGAGGATTTAAGTTTTTTTGCTTTGCATTCATCAATACCAGCCATCATATTCGACAGTCTCCCCACCCCACCCTAACACCCTTGCTTGATATTTCCTTGACTTCTTATTTTCAAAATTCTCTACCACCACCTCAATGTAGCACCCTGTTCCCAAGACGCGGCATTGCATAACCTGGAATTGAGATACTCTGAGACACTGAAGGCCACCAACCCATCTTTCTGTCCTTGCCTCACCTGTCTTACTGCTTTGGTTCAATAATACCTGCCTTTCAACCTCATCTGGACCTGCTTCTTCCATCTCTCCCACTTGTCTCAGTCTGTTAGGACTTCTCTTCTTTTTTTGTGCAACTACACTCAATCCATCAATTCTTAAAAATTTCCAACTGCTTTCTTTCCATCAACTGCTCCTATCCTTAGGTTTTAGTATCACTCTATGATCTGACCTAAAGATTGGTGCCACCCCAAATGTACAGTGGCCAGTGCCAAATGGGAGCTCAATATGACCCTTGACAATCCTGCTGTAAGTTCCCGGCCCTTTCTCTCTTCTAGTATCACAGGTGCTATTTCTAACCTTCACACCACTTTTCTCAAGTTCCCTCTTCACTCTTAGCAGATAAGCTGGCCTTCTATTTCACAGAGTAAATAGTGGTTATCACAGAGGATATCTGTCAACATCCAGCTCCCCACCTTCAAATCTATTTACCTTCATACATCTGTCTCAGAGAATTAGAGATACCCCCTCTTGTTAGAGTGTGTTTCTCCACTGACATCTTTGGCTTATGCCTCCTTAAAGGTTTTGATCCGTCAATTATCCTTTTCTCACATAAAACCTAGGTTAAATCCCTCTCATCTTAAAAAAAAAAATCTGACCTCAGTAATGTGTTTAATAGGTCCCAAAGAGATATGTCCAAGTCCTAACCCTGGTACCTATGAATGTGAACTTATTTGGAAATAAGGTCTTTGCAGGTGTAATTAACTTAAGGATCTGGAGAGGAGATTACCCTGGGTTAGAGTGGGTCCTAAATCCAATGACAGGTGGAAAAGGAAAAGACACGCAGAGGAGAAGGTCACATGAAGATGGAGGCAGAGACCAGGGTTATGCTGCCACAAGCCAAGGAATGCTAAGGACTGCCAGCAGCCACCAGGAGTGAGGAGAGAGGAACGGAATAGATTCTCCCTCAGCCTCCTGAAGGAACCACTTCTGCAGACATCTTGATTTTGGACTTCCAGCTCTCAGACTATGAGACAATACATTTCTCTTGTTTTAAGCCACATAGTCTGTGGCGATTTATTACAGCAGGACTAGGAAACAGATACACCCTCCGTTCCATAAGCCCTTTTACTTATCAACGATTTCGATTTTATTCCCTGAGAGAAGAGACTATGCTCTGTCTCTTACCTTGACTGTGTCACTGAAAGTGTAATCCCCATAGTCATTATCTTCCAACACCTACCCTTATGATCTCATTTAATCTTGATTGCCTCCCTAAAGTTCCTATCTCCAAATATCATCACGTTGGGGGTTAACAAAGGGTTTCCACATATGAATTTAGGGTGGGGGGACACAAGCACACATTCTGTAATAGGATGCAAAAAACTCCGTTCCTGGCATGAAGTAAGCGCTCAAAGTATAGAAGGTTCCTCACCGCCATTCACTCTTCATTCAACAGTGTTTTGGTGAGAGTCTGGTAGTATGTGAAGAGCTGGGGTAAAAATGTAAATCTGACAGAGTGTTCACCTTTAAGTCATTCCCAGTCTAGTCAGGGGGCAGATTCATTAACTGATGATGAGTGCGGTGGTCGATCTGTCCACAGGGTGGAAAGGTGGGTGAAGAAGTGTTAAGGAACAGATGACACCTCAGCTGAGTCTTGACCAAATGGTGCAAACAGCCAGGTGAGAAAAGGAGAGTGTTCTAGGCGGAGGGAACACCACATGCAAAGGCATTTGTGAGAGACCATGGTATGTTCTGGGACAGTGAGTGATCTAGTGTGTCCAGACTACAGGGTGTGTGTGGGGGGAATCAAAGCTGGAGAGGGAGACAAGGACAGCTGATGAACAGTTTACACTCTAATCCAGAAAGTCTGGGGAAGCCATTGAAGAATTTAAGGCAGAAGAGTGACACATTCAGATTTATATTCAAACACTACTTGGATTAAAAAAATGGCTCCATCACTTACTGTCTTTGGGACTCACGAAAATTACTTAATCTCTTTGTGTCTTATTTTCCCATCTGGTAAGTGGAGAAAATAGATAATAATACTACCTCAGAGGGTTGCTGGGACGTGATTAAACAGTTTGTTATGTGTAAAGCACTCAGTGTCTGACACGTTTGATACGTTCCACGAATGTTCTCTCTTTTCATTATTTTAATAAGAGTACTCTGGCAGCATAGGAAGCATTCTAGGTGGAAAGAGACTCACAGGACAGCTCCCCCAGGAAGAAAACGCAGTCATCCAGGTTCGAGATTGTGGCCCTTCCCTGCGAGCTCACTATGTTCCAGACGCAGTGGCCTCCTTTCTATTCTCTACCCCACTGAGCTCACTCCAAATTTTTCCCTTTGCGCTTGCAGTTCCTACAACCCAGAATGTTCATTCTCCCAGCTCTTTGAAGGGCTGGCTTCTCATCATTCAGTATTCAGCTCAAATGTAGTCTTTTCAGAGAGGTCTCCCCTGACCGGCGTAGCTAAGGAACCCCCCACCCCATTCATCTGTCTTTGTTTTTCTGATAGAAGTCATCACTGTCTGAAATGGTCTCTTGCATTTATGTGTTTGTTTTCTTTTCCTTTCACTAGAACGTAAGCTACCTTGTCTGTCTGGTGTACCTAGAACAGGCTTGTTCATGGAGAGAAGGAAGGAGTGAATGACCTTTGAACTAAGGAGACGGAAAGGGAAGGAACTAGCCCATGTCAGGTAGCCACTGCACCCACCGCAGCCCACACAGCCCCTCTCCCGGGTACTGCAAACGCCTCTACACCCGGAGCTCTGCCCTTAGCTCCACCGATCAGGTACTTCATTCAAACTCCCTTCGGTTGTTCCATGTGGGGTCAAGTTTGGCTCTCGTGAAGACTCCAGCCACACGGACGGCAGTGGCCACACCTAACACGTCTCCCATCCCTGCTAACAGCAGTAGTGGTTCCGGCCTTATGTTTTCCCCTTCTTGCCAAAGACTCTTTTGCGAATCTAATGAAGACCATGAACTCTCCCCAGAAAAACACACGTAGACACAACAAAATATCTGCCGGCTTCATACCTCTCGAGGTCTATGAACGAGAGTTTTGATCCCGGCTCTCTGGATGCTGATCACGAGGCAGGACAGTCAGAACGTGTGCACTGACTTCCTGCAACTGAAAAGCTACTTCGTCTATGAAGCTAAGTGAGGGCAGAAGTCATTTGGCCGGGCTCAGTTCGGGTGGGGCTTGATCTGGATGTTTAGGTATGGGTAGGATTGAATACATAGATGAGGGGAAAGTGTGTTCGAGGCAAGAGAAAACACGTGAGTAAAGGCATGAGCTGGAGGACCTCAAGGTGGCCCACTTGAAGAGCGTGCTTGAGAGAGCAGAGAAGTGGGCAGGGATATAAGGTAGTATCAAACCTGACCTAGCACAGGAGGCGAGGAGGAGGCTGTAGACCTTTCTGAGCGGAGAAAAGATGTGATGACATGTTCAGACAAGTGGACATTAAGAAGAGAAGAGAGAGGGGGGCGGGAAGCAGAAAGCCTGGCCAAAGTGGCTAAGATGGTAGCAGTTACAAATGGAAAGGCAGAAAAGAACGGAGAAATGTTCCAAAGGAAGAACCAGAATTTGGTGAGGACGGATTAAGGGATCTAGTGTTGGAAAGAGCCCAGGAGCTGGCATAACCAGTGGAGCAGGGGGAAAAACCATCAGTAGTACTTTCCTCATAGGATGGTGTGCCATGCACCAGACTAAAACCAGCATAGTTGTTCCCTTCACCAACTTAAGAGTCTACACCAGACACCAATGTACGTATTCAACATGCTTCCCAGAAAACCTGCAGTGAGTTCTACCAAATTCTAGTAAGTGAAATAAACCCATGAGTAATGTTTCCAGAATGTCGATCAAAATGACCACATTGAAAACATCTCAGAGAAGCTCTCTTTTAGCAGCCGGTGCCCTGCGCGGAACCTGCTTTTAATGCAACTGCATCTAATCATTAGTCACGTTTCCCTTCTGCTGCCTAAAGCCTTCTCAACAACAGCAGCATTGATAACGCCTACCAGCACTGCTAATGGCTTTGCACAGCTCCACTCTACCCTCTAATGAAGGCATGCCCAGGGGTTCCCACGGATCTCGGCAGTAAGTAAAGGAGCACACCTGCATCTAAGGAGCCTCTTACAGGAGGCACTGGTCACAAGCCTTCGCAAGGGCACAAAGGTGTGTGGCGGTAGCAGCTACAGCACCATGACTCATCCAGATTCCCCCACATCAAAATTGTCCTTCAGGACCAAGCCGTACACGGGTTGTGCCTGGTAACAGCTGCAGGTAGGAACTAAGTGATTAGGTAACTGTATTGACTCTAGGATGATGCAAACTATTTCAGTGTCTGAAACATTCTGCATGGTGGTCGATCATTTTAAGGAAAATTGGGCATGAACTTAAATTTGGGGTAGGCAGTGGATGGGGAGATCAAATCGCCCACTCAGATCAACTCTCTAATTGGGAACAATTAGAACAATGAGTTCTAATTGTTCAGAGGAAGGCCAGATTCAATAAAGACACCTTCAAACTGAGCTTGGAGCTGGAGCTGAGGACAGTCTTGGCATTAGAATGGACGCCTATGGGAGCCCGGAACCAGCCTAAGGCCGGAGGGGTCAGTGTGAATTTGTGCAAATCAGGAACCACATGGTGGGTTCTGTTTCCCATTTCCTACCCCAGAGCCTTCACCAGTCAGTGAGACACACCGCCCAAACTTGTTTTGTGGGACAAATATTTAAAAATTAAAAAAAAATAAAAATATTAAAGAAAATTTAAAGGCTTAAATATTCTTTTCACCTTTTTGTGGTCGTTGTTAAAAGTCTCTTTGCATCATCAAAAATAAATTGTTCCGGTTGTCAGGTACTTGTTGATGAAAGTTACTAGTCTGTAGCAGAGAAGCCCAGGCACCGTACATGAGCTCTTAATGGCAGATCTGAGGAATGTTTAAATCAAGCTGTGGTTTGAGGCATTTTCCAGCACGGTATTTGGTAGATACACTTGATCTCCATGATTTATTAGCACGAGAGACAGTGTTTTAAATCAGGCCTGTTATGCAAGAAGTTCAATAGTTCCTGATAGAAACTTCCATACTCACACAGTCTGGATGTGCCATCAGAACATTGGACCCAGTTGTTTGCATTCTCTGGGCTGGAGAGATCTTGAGAGTTAGCTCATGGGTGGCAATGGTTCTATGTGAGAATGACTTGAGATTATCCTAAGCAGCATACTATCATTTCTGGAGCTAACCTCTCCCGTCGGCTTGAAGGCCAACCATAATGTCTTTCAAGGTTCGAGAGGAGCAGACTGAGTGAGTAACCCTAGGTGTCCCCAGGTGGGAGACCAGCCCTTCCTTTTAGAAACAGACCTGCAAGCTAACGCCAACCAGACAACTTCTAGAGACAAGAGTGGGAGTAGCGGAAGTGAGGGCCAAACCGCACAGGCTCAGCTTTGTGTCTCTCTTCCTTCCACAAGAGTGGAAGAGAGATGGGAAAAGAAACATTGATTGCTCACTTACCATGTGCCACTTTCTGTCTTACCCCACAAGCTGACTCTTGTGATTTCATTTTGCAGATACAGAAACAGAGTTCTAGGGTTGTGTGTGCTTACTATGCACTGCACATTTGGTAGTTTGCTTCTTAAAAGTATCTTCTGGAGGGAGCAAAAAGGTACCACATCTGACTGGTAACTAAAATGAATTCTTGAATGCTCTGTATCATCTCTCTTTACTATTCCCGATTCCCACATGAAATGATGAAAGTAGAAATCAATTAGTCTGCTAATTCTTTGACCTGACAGGCTCTGCCTAAGGGTGGATGCCAGGGAAAGACGGACCAACACAACGTCTCAATGAATACTGAGTCCTCACGGAGTACAAAACTGGCTCAAGAATATGTGGTCAATTTTCCTACAGGCACAGATCAGGGAAATCCATTTAAGACCCGCCCATTCCTCTCTGGCATAAAGGAGGTTGCTTGTGAGTCCAGAGCAGGGTGAACCATGTGCCCTCAGGCTCCTTTGATCTTTCTGGAATTCTGATTCTTTTTGGATCTTGGGTTTGACAAAACCCAATTAAACCAAATCAACCAGCAAAGACACACTATATATATATTTGGTGGTTTCCTCAACAGGCATTTAATAGTCTGACACATCCCTTTGCCAGTCGTTTAGAAAGTAACCTTGATGTGCTTGGCTTTCTGCACATGAAAAGTGGAGGTGTATGTATATTTTCCCTCATCTACCCCAGAGGATTATTGAGACAATAGCCTCAAAGCTATGTGAGCTTCTTACCAAATGATGCTACTGGAATACAAATGATTATTAGCATCACCACTGTTAAATGGTTTAAAACTACAATCTGAAAAGCAGGGCACATGGATCAGTGTGTCATCATCCTGCATAATTTAAGTTCAATTTGAAGTTAGTTGTCCTTGCACGCTCAGGTTCTATATTAAAGCATTCTTTTGATGAAAAGCACTCTCAAGAGGCCAGATGTAGTCACCCTGCCAGAAGAATAATGAAGGGGCAAGAACAGACATGCACAGGTAACACCTGTGGAAAATGGATGTTTGAGCTCTCATTTCTTTAATGCATGTTTATATTACAAAGTCCCACCGCGGTGAAGTTGGGGGAATCTTACAAGTCTTTATTAAGTGCTTAATGTACAGATTTATGTGACTCAAGACTAGCTGGAAACAGATACATCTTGCTTTGGTAAGGGAAGCATTTTGATAGAAACTTAAAACGTGGTATCAATGAACATTATTTCTTGGGGACAAATGTGATATTTCTAGTCATTTAAGACCCTGCTCATGGGTTTGATTCTTGGGAGGCACCCTGGAGTACAGGCAAGAGCGTGGGCTCTGCAATCAGACACGCCTGGATTTATTTATTAGCTGTGGGACCTCAGGCTCCTTGGTTTCCACCTATAAAATGGGGACAATAAAATCTACCTCAAAGGTTGTTGTGAAGATCACATAATGTAATGTGTATAAAGAACCCAGATCCAGAGTAGGCACTCGTTAAAAATTATTCCTGTTCCCTGCTGTTTGGCACGTTTCAAGCATCTATATTGTTCTTCAAATACAGTCGACAGACTGGCATTTAAAAAATACCTGGTTTTGAACAGTTGAATCTAAATGCTAGGTAGGCCAGAGGTCATTTTCTTTTCTCACTAAAAAAGATATTCTGCAATTAGGACAGGCCTATTGAGAACAGGCTGTTTAGAAGAGCTTTGTTTGAAAACGAATCAGGAGAACCGTCACAAAATGAATCCAGAATGTCCCTAAATGGTGTCTCAATATCCAGGGACATCGTTCTGCAGGCAGAGCTTAACTGCTTAGCTTAACCCCTATGACGCTGTCTCCGTGAAGTTCTTTCTCTGAGTCCTGAGATCATTCTAATTCTCTTCTTGTGGACCACAGAGGTCCTATATAATTTCTGTTCCCTTTATCCTATTGGATGGACCTGTACTTTAAAACTCCTTCTAAGGGCCATCTAGAAAAAAAGGAAAAAAATGGCATGAGGAATGGGGGTGGGGTTGGGTGGGGAAACTCTGAAAGGGTTTGGCATATCACCCTGCACCCCAGACTCCAGCGTCATACAGGAAATGTTCTCGGCCATGCCATGGGCCTCCATCGAGCTGATGGAAGTGGGGCTCCTCACCTCTTCGGCAATAAGAAGTCACTGTCCTCCCTAAATTTTCTTGCCTGAGGGTTGCAGAATCAGCCCTGGAAACCTTGGTAATGAAAGTTATAGTATCATGGCAGTGTGTTCTTTAACATTTATTTGGTGGCCCCGGATGAGTCGGATTCATGTAGAACACGAGGCCCCCCGCTCTCAGCGACTTGAAGGAGTTTTGCATTAGTTGGCAAGAGCAGCAGAAAGAACAGCGGGGAGAGAGAGGCCGTTAAGACAAAGACAGGGAAATGGCCTTTCAAATATATTTGCCTTAGAATATCCTGAGAAGTTATGAAAACTATGGTGGGGTAGGGGAGCAGTCATTTTTTCTAATCCTAATCCTAATCTAATCTAATCCTAAATCCTTATATTACCTCAGGATTTTGAGATGATATAAATTAATTCATCATTAATTTTTCTTTTTCTCACAATGGGGCCAATGGCATTTAAGAAAAAATTTACAAAAACAATAGATAAAAATGCAGAGGGTTTTAAAACATACTTAGTATGCAAGTTCTAGAATTCAATTTTCTGGGTATTTTCAAAAAGGACACACTTTTGTGAAAATTAAAAAAAAACTAATGCTGAAACTGACGTTAATTTAGAAAAGGTGAAAAGAATGAAAGCACAGCCCATTTTACACTAAACCGAATTAATATTATTCCAAATAACTGCACAGATAAGTGAACAAAACAGATGCAAATGTTGTTTACAAAATAATATTAAGTACATCATTTTCTAGAAAATTTTTCTTCCTGAAACACATCAAAAAGTTTTAAGAAATTATTACTTCTTCCACTGATGCAGAAACATGTCTTGTTAACATAGGAACAAGTAGGATGAAGAATTGCTTTGGCCTCATGCTATTTTTAACACCTAAATTCCCTGTTTGGATTTTCTTAGGCAGGGACAAATGGTTTCTTTGACTAGCTCCTTGCAAGCATGCCTGTTTTAATCAGAACGCTTGTGCAATGCATAAACTTAGCTGTATCAAACCAAGGCGACACGCGGTGTAGACACTCAGAATAATTTGTTTGATGTGGACCCTAAGCAACTGCAAACACTAACTTAAAGCACATTGCTCTCTGTACTTCGAAAGGAAATGACTAGCATTTCTTGGGCACTCTGCATTTATTTTTCAAGAAATGCAAGAAATAGAGTGGCCACTTTTATAAGTTTGGACATATTTACAGCATTGCTTTATTTTCTTAAAGCATAACAGCATTCATTCATCACTTGCGAGTAACAAAGCAGTAACCTGATATATGACAAATATTACGAGCTTAATGGCTGATGTCCATTACTGATGGGTCCTGCTCACTCTTCGGAGGAGATTGGCACTGAAGGATTACTGAGCAAACAGAGCACCTGAAAAAACTTGCACTCCACAGTCTGTCATCAGGGCTGTGATCGAGGGCATTACCTGAGAGCAGCGGCTCTTATCTGAAGCTGCAAACTGCTGCCACTGCCAACAATTCTCAACAAAGAGCAGCGGTTTTGGAAGGCTGAGCCACGGAGGCCGGCGGCCGGGGACGCCA
The DNA here is from genome assembly GCF_017311325.1 of Ursus maritimus. NCBI lineage: Eukaryota > Metazoa > Chordata > Mammalia > Carnivora > Ursidae > Ursus > Ursus maritimus. Next base: position 12,939,769 of record NW_024426230.1, read on the forward strand.
CCTTCCCGTAGCCCACCCCCTCTATGGATCACCTGAGCCCAAGTACCACACCACCCTTTAATCTGGATGGCCACAGCAACTGAGGACAGGCATCCCACATCTGTATGTGTTGAAAAACAAAAAGGCTCCAAACATTCTCTTTATAATACTATAAAATACTTAGCATTTAAACTGCTCTTTAATTTCACAACCAAGGACTGTGTCTGTGCATATGGTTAAAACCGTGATGGAAATCTTTGGATTCTATCAATATTGAAAGTACTTGTTTTGCTGTCATCTATCTTTCTTCTCCTTCCCTAAGAGGACCTCATAGCCTTGAGAACTAAACTTGTCACACTGGTTTGACCCTCATGAAAAGTAAGTCACTGCTTTCTCTTTAGCTGTTTTACTTACCTAGAAAAGATCAGCTTTCCAACCATAGGGTTTATGGCTTAATGGATTTGTCAAATTATAAATTCCAGGTGAAAACAGGATTTTTGTAGTTTTGGTTTTACTCCTTTTATTGTGTCGGCAACCAAATAAAATATCTACAGCTTTCCCAGAAAAAGATATTTACCTAATGCTGCCTTGTTGTTATTGTCGTTTCCTTGTTGGATTTTATTTCAATTATGTATTAACCTTTGGCTTATTTGTTAATGTCCTCTCAATTTCATTTATGAGCTGAGAAGTATAATACATACAATTACTAACTTTATAACAGAAATAAAAAACTACAGGAAGTTGAAATATTTGGAATTAAATACTGACATTGTATCACTGTGATAATCTCTCATCAATAGTTAAATTCAGTGAAATGAATAATAGGAGTCATTTGATGTTGAAGTTTTGCTGCTGATAATGTTTTGCTTAAAGTATTTCATAGTTGTTTTTTTTGGCGGGGGAGGAGTGCGGGTGGAGCAAGCATCGTCAGGGAAAAAAGGACAAAGGTCAGAATGAAGAAGGAACAGGACATGTCTTTTTAAGAAAACTGGTGGGAATCTGATGCTCATATGTGGTCATTATGCTTTCATTTTGCTAGTACCTTTCCTCCCGAAAAATTTTATTTCTGATAGTCTTTGTCAAAGAAACTATCAAATAGTTGATAAAACAAAGAAAAGTAAAGGCATGTGCAAAGTATTATTGACGAGATTTAAAGATGAGATTCACAACTTCATAGGGTGGCATTTAATATCCGCTGGCCTTAGCATCTAGAAGTGTTTTTGTCAAAATTAAATTTTCTTTTTGAAGTGTGGCAGCATCTTAGGGTATCAGGATATTTACAGCGACAATTCTAAGGTAATAAGCATAATAATAATTATGAGCTACCTCAAAGGAAATGTCCAAACCAAAATAAATCATCATCAAAGTCTCAAATCTGTACAAAAATTTTCATTATATCTAAACCTAATTTTTGAGGGTTTTGATGCATTATTCTGTTTAAATCTGTAAGTTCTTTCTCTCTCTCCTTCTGCCTTTGAAGTTCTGCCATATCTGCTCTTGCCAGGTAAAACGCTGAATTTATTCTGCTTTAGCTCACAAGAAAGAAAAAGAAAACAACAACAAAGAACTATGGATTCGGACTGTGAATTCCCAAAATTCTTTTGCACACAAGCAAATATTGGATATTCAAAATGGTCTCTGTTGTGCTCATATTTAAACAGATAGTTCACTTAATTATAGATTATTGAGAATTTTTATTCTCCAAAAAGCCTGCAACACTTTTGAGGGTGCAAAAATAAGCCCTCTGTTAGAAAAGCCACAAATAATGGGATTTGGGAAATCTGGTGTAAGATGAAAGGTTAGCTAGCACACACAATTGCACAGTGATGATTGCCCTACATCTTGAAAAATAAACTTTTCAAAGCAGGAATTTGGGAAGGTTGGACTATTATAAAACTATATATATCATAGCATCACGGTACTGGAAAAAGGGGATGTGTATAGTCAAATTCTATATTACATGTTCCAAAGATAGTATTTCAGTAATAAAAGGAACATGTTATATCAATTTTCATTTAATAATAGAGTTCAAAATTCAATGCAGCAAGAAATACCATCAAAAGATCTGTCCTTCCTTTTAAAAAAAATTTCAAAATAAACAGCAAGGAATTAACAAACATAAGCAAATGACTGCAGGCTTTAAAACTACTGTTTATGCTTATATTAGAATGGTTAATCTAATTGAACCATAGTATATTTCTAAGATGATCTTCCCAGAATTATTGAAATCTAAAAATTTTGAGAGAGAAAATTATGCCATAAGTTGGTAATTAACAAGTAAGCATCTTTTTCAAACTCAAGTATTCTTATTAGGTAACACTTTAGAAATGCATGCATTACTTTGGATGTAACTTAAAACTATAGCACTAAATCACCTTTCACAGGGAAACACTTTGTACTTTACAATAAGATTCTTGTTCGTTACTTATTGACTTCCTCCATCTAAACAAAAATACTTTACCCGCCTTTTAAAGTCTAGAAATTTCTTTTACTGATTTCACTGAAAGTCTCTAGGTTTTAGTGACTAATATCTATGGAGAAAAATCTGGCTTAATTATCGTTCTTTGCTCCACCAGCAGCCATTTTAAACAGAAAACTGGTTTAGTTGTGTTGACAATCACATTTTAAACTGATTCTTTCCAGATGAAAAGATACTTTTTCAAACAATGTAATAAAAATGTAAACTCAGCTGTTTCACAGACATAAAAGTGATTTATATCACATGTACTGTGCTCGTGGAGTTTTCTCCTTACACAATGGAAGTTTTATTTTAAGGAAAAGTTAATAATTAACAGCTAGGAAAATCCCACAATGCAAAGAAGTCAGCTATAGGGGATTAACTACCCCCCTTTGCTCTCACACAAAAATCAGCCAAGAAACCTGGTGAGGAAACGATGTGATATCTGAAAATTAAAAAGAGTCAATATCAGGATGGTCCTTACCTTTGGTGGGGGCCAGGTGAGGTAGTGAATGGAGGGAGGGACCAGGAGGCTTCTGGGAGATGAAAATATTCTGTTTTTTTATCTGAATGCGGGATACATGGCTATCTAGCTTGTGAAAATTCACTGAAACTGTACGTTTATGTGTACTTTCTGTACGATACTATACTTCAATGAAAATGTTTAAAAAGAGATTACGTATCATTTTTTAAGATGATAGTATGAAAAAAATTAATGTAACTAGATAAGTACTTATAAATACTCTGAGGTAGAGTGGAACCATCAAAAAAAAAAAAATTACTAGAGGACCAAAAATCATGCTGGTGGCTCATGTGATGAGTCCCATGCTAGCCCTAAAGAAGCAGAGAATAGGGTCATATTTTACATTTTAGGAGAGAGAAATATGTGTGAGAGAGAAAGAATGTATCTGAGGGCTCATAGCTGCAATCTGCACAAAAACATGATCTTTTTGAAGAGACTTTAACAGAGGCCTGTAAAATTCATGTTTCTAGCAGAATTTTGCAACGGTTGTGAATCTATATGCTGTACATCCAGTTCCCAATTATTCCTGTTAATGGGAGGCAGGCCACACGGGTAATTGAAAACTCACAGTCAAGAGCTGGAACGTACCCCTCCTCCATCAAAATGGGGGTCAAGTATTAAATAAATAGAAAAATTGGTCTCTGTTTGAATTGCTAATAAACTGTGAAATGTCCAAAGTGCAGGCAACTGCAGGGCAAGCAGAGGACACAATCCAGCCAGTGATCCCCTGAAAAAATTCTAGAATTGGACAGATTAAGTGGATACCTTTATGTAGCAAAAGCTTACTTTGTACATCTGCTCCGTGAATTCTGGTATTTAAAACTTTGAAGTTTAATCCGTCGGCACACAAATGTTTACTATTTCCATTTTCTCAATGTACTATTTCTTCTGTCGTTAAAAAATTGAAAGCAATACGTAGGATTAATCTGTGATATCACGCATTCCGAAAGAGTTCTCAGTCGTCCACCACCACCGGCACTTCTATCAAGGAAAAAATATTTTTACCACGATCACAGTTCCCACCGCATCTCACACCCCACAGCTTAAAGGCGGTCGCCACCAGCTCTCTCCTCCTAAAACTCCTCTTTCTCATTTTTATTTATGAATCCTTGCCTTTCTGTGGTGTCCTTACCCTCTGAAACGGGGTCTTATACTGCTTTTATTTACTTTTTTTTCAAGTCTGAGCAAAGTAAAAAGATCATCTTTAAGCATACACGTATGTACACATGTTCAGCTCAAATAAAACTGAAAGGTTTGGATACGAACAGGCAACAGACTGGCGAAGATACTGTGACTTCTTCTCTGTACTGTGTGGGGAATGCAAAAGAATTCCTTCGTAATTTGAAATCTCCGAAAGAGTTGTATTCTGAGGGAAAACAGAGGCAGAGTGTGTGTGTGGGGGGGTGCTGGGGGCAGCAGAGATAGATAAGCAAACTTTTTGTCCCGGCAAAGTCACTGATGGGAAAACCTGAGTAAACAGAGTGAGCGCAAGAACCTTGGCTTCACACTTCCGAGCAGCCAGGAGGCTGACGTGCCATTTTCCACCTCACAGTCGTCCTGAAGAAGAAGCCTCTTCCCATCCCTCTTTACCCTCTGTCCCCCTCTCCGTCCCCAGAAGACACACAAAAATCCCTCAGCATGAGTACCATGATGGTCTCAGACATGCCATGTTGTTTGCAGTTAAGAGTTCGGGCGAAGCGCAAGCAGAAGTATATGATGAACCCAAAGTTAATGGACCAAATGTTTTCAGAGTTACTTGTGTACATCCCCAGGGTCAATTTCAGTCCTCAGAAGTCCACGTGCAGTTTCCATAGAAATAACTATAAATACTAAGCAGGGAAGAAAGAGCTGCAGTCAGTCTTTTTCTCTGTATTGACACATGGTCTTTATTCTCTTCTGGCTTTATCTCTTGAATGGCAAGTTTTGGCTTGGTTTTATTTATGCAGGGGAACTTCATCAACTCACACACACCTTCAAGAGAACCAGAGTAAAATACTCGTTGTGGGGATCAGTAAAGAACTGGAAAAAACTTGGCAAGAAGAAGCAAATCAAAGAAGGTCATAAAATATATTTATTTTATTGGGCTATGAAAAAAATACGGACTTGGAAAGTGATGTATGATGTATATGATGTAATCTCAAAGGAAAATAAATAGTTGACAGAGATGGAAGTGTCAATCAGCAAACCATCAAGGCAAATGAGTGAAAAGAAGTCCGTGGCCAAAGCAAGTGTAGATAAAATACCACATAGGCAATGAATACATACCATCAGGGGCAGGTGCACAGAGCGTTAACAAGGGAGTAGAAATAAGTAGGAAGCTGTTTCCTAGTAAGTGGTGTTCACGTTTTCATTTCTCTCCTTGAGTGTTTTTGTTTCCACAAAGAAGAAAAAAATTACCCTTACTTTTAGTAAAGTTTTAATAACATGAAATGCAATGAATCTTTTAACAGATACACAGCACCAATATGTAATATGCTTGTTTCAGGCTGATTAGAAAATATGATTATGTAATGAATGAAAAATGTAATTGTAGAGCTGCTTATTGATGATGTATATAAACATCCCAGTAAAATAAGACTCTTGTCCAGGTAATAAAAACTAAAGCTTTATGTCAATGGCTCAGTACATAAAATTGACTAAAAAAACAACAATTTAAGAATCTCATAAATTTCAAATAATCCAAATTTTACTCACAGCCAGAATTTATGCATTTACTGCATTTGTCTTTAGCATACAGCATGCTTGTATTATTGAAGGCCACTAGACCTTTCTGGTGAAAACTTTATTTACTATGACTTTGTGAATCGAGGGGAAATGAGGGAATTTCCAGGCCACCCTATATGACCATAGCTTATTATAATCACTTTAAAGATACAATAAAAATAATCTATTTAAATTGCTTTTTGTTACAAGGGCTTTGAGGGAAACTGCCTTTTTATAAACAAAATTAGAACATGATTTTAAAATGCTGCTGAGTGGTATATAGCTTAGAAAATGATTTTAACTTTGTTCTTAAGTCCTAAGGATCATAAATAAGTGATCAGTTTGGTCAGTTTAAGCTACAAGTAAACCAATTCCATGCTGAGCAAAATTTTGCTTGGGGCAGGTTTTTGTTGTGTTACATGATTCCTCAGGTCAAGTTCTGAGTTCAGCTTCTTGTGGCGAGAGTACAGCATACCTGTACCACACTCCTGCTTGCCTGACAGATCCTAACAAAGGTCCAGGCGTCTCAAAGAAAGGGTAAAATGAAGTGTGGATCACTCAGACTTAGCGTATCGTTAGAGGTCTTTGGTTCTGGTTTTAAAAGAAGGATGGGTTTATAAGCAGTTACTTGCTACCTCTAGATTTCTAGTCAGAGAAGCCCAAGACTGAGGAAGAGTTGATTTCTAAAACCGGGGCTGGTGTAGATCTGAGACGGACAGTGTGATGCATGAAGTGTTTGTGCGGTGTGCGTCTCATGCCCAAACGAAGCCCTTCTTGGGACAACGGTAGCAGCCAACTGTTTGCCACTCAGAGACTCCTGTCACCAACTCAGAGAAGCAACCAGGAGGCAAACTCACACAGTAAGTCTGATAACCATGGCGATACCATAAACTGTGCCTGAAAACTCAGTAGGCAGTTCATGCAGACTGGCCTGGAGGGCGTGGGGAAGAAGAGCAGAACTCCACAGACGCAACGCAGCATGTACATAATACCCTCAGAACAAGGGTAGCCTCAATGTCAAGGAGTCGTGGGAAATGTGATAAAGGAGGACATTGGTGTCTGATCAAGGGAGGAGATGCTTTTCCTCGTTTAAGTAGTATTAGCACCATGTAAATCAGAAGAAGGACCCACAAGTCTCTAAGTTAGCTCTCAGGAAGAGGTAGTAAGTTGATGCCCCAGGAACAAAATGAAAATTCCATGGACACCATAACTGCCAATTGACTAGCAATCTCTGCATGATAACATATTATAACACTTTAAAACTGAACATAATAAAAAAAATAAGTCAGACATAGAATGACAAATACTGTATAATCTCACTTATATGTGGAATCCATGAAAATAAGCCCAGAGAAACAAAACAATAATAAAAAGAATAAAATGTAGGCAATCATCACCACCATGGATGTGACGCAGAAAGGAATTAAGAATAAATTAAATCCGTTGAGGAATAAATTCTGTGTTCCACTTAGTAAATAAAGAAATAGTGTATTATTTTCTTTAAAAAAAGGACCAAAACCATTTTTAAACAGAGTTAAAAGTTTTAATCTAGTTTCGTTGAGTTCAACAAACGTTTGTTGAATTCAGTCTAAGATTCAAGCACTGTGTCGGGTCCCAGGGACATCAAGACAGCTGTGAAAGGCTCTGGACCCTCGAATAGCTCACTACTGCCTGGTGGCGACATGCTAATTAGCTTTAGATACATACTTGGTCTACGAGCCTCAGCTGTTGCAAGATTCTGACATCCCCGGAATTTCTCTGGTCTATTCGCATGTATGATACGCGACACACCTGCACAAAAACCTACCCGTATCCACAGGGCCATTTAGTTCTGGTGGTGAAATTGAGAACTGAGTTATGTGAATGTTCACATATCAGCTTTGTCAGGAGATACACATTTTTTTTCAAAGGGAAAGTGCACTTTAGATAACTGCCTTGGGGCGCTGGAGGCAGCCAGTAAACCTGGTTTGCATTTCTAGCTCCACAGCCACTCCTTAGCAAGTGACCTTTAACAAGTTGCCTAAATTTTGTCTCCCATTTATTTTACTCAACCTAAAGCAGGATCAGCGCCGGGTGGGGGTGGGGAAGTGTGGTAAAGAGGGAAGAAGCAATAGCTAGGATGAGTTAGCGGAGTATAAAATTCTTCTTTTATTTTTTGGAGGAAAGATGTAGGCAAAGAGATGTTAGTGGGAATTATAACTAATGCCAAGTTTAAAAAAGTAAAGTGAAGTATCATTAATCTAACATTAATTTGGTGAACTATTTTTAACCTAACAGATCATTTCCAAATGGGTAATACTTCTACTTACAGACAGAATCGCTTATTTTTTGAAACCTTTTAAATGTCTCATTTAAAATAAAGACAAAAATCTAATGCTGTTGATATTTAGCTATAGGTGAAACTGAAAAACAAACAATTTAACAGTTTAAAACCAGTTTACAGCAGTCTGCCCCCCTTCCCCACCAACAATGATGAAAAATAGCAAAAACAAAAAACAAGACCAAAGAAATTTAAGAGCTCTTACTATATGTAAGTTACAGGAAACAGTAGAAAAGACAGTTGATATGATAAGCAATGTGGCTTAGATTTTGCTTTACTGTTATCTAGAAAGTTTGCATGGCCCATGTAAATTCTATGGCAGTGAATCTCTGAACGGTAGCCTCTTCCTCTTCAAGGTTTTACTTACTTCAAAACCCCTGTTGTAAAACATAATTTGGGGTAGCGAAGTAGAAGGGAGTGAGCAGGGGCACAAATTAAGGGGAGAGGGTTAAAGAAATCGACACAAAAAGTTTTTATGTAGTTGATCCCAAACCTTATTTGAAAAGTCTGAATAGGATGAAAAGGTTTTCTCTCTTCACTAGTTTCTCTTAATCCTCAGTCCAAACATTTGCCCCAATAAACATTAGATTATTTTTATGTTAGCTATAAAGCTGTCAGTCCTCAATAAACAGATACACTCCTGGTGGTTTTACCTTTGCTGTCAAAGAATTGTCCATATGCACACTGGCTCTTAAATTAAAACGAACACACAGGAAAAGATGTGTAAAACAGAAGCATGCAGGAGAGGTTAACAGGAGGCTGCTGAAATCCTAAATAAATGAGAGTCCAAAGAGAGAATGGTGATTAGAAGTTCAGTATTCTGTGATACAGTCAATGCGTTGTTAGCGCTTTGCTGTCTCCTTGATGGAACGCTGTCATCTCTCCTACTCAGATAAGCCGGACCCTTCCTTAAGTGTGTCTCAATTAAATTTTATGTCTGATGTGTCCATTGGTCGTAGAAAAAGAAACAAACTCAATGAAAGGGACACTTTGAAGATTTTTATTTCCTATGGGGACAGTTTACTTCTGTCTGGAAAGTCTCCTCGGAGTTTTTGTAGTTTGTTGTCCTGTGATCGAGAATGGTTATACAAGAGATGTGAGGAGATACGGAGGTACAGAAAATGCAAATCCATTTTCTGGTCGAATGTCTATCATTTTCACAGTTGCTTTTCAAAGGATTTTTTCCACAAAGGCTAATAGAATCATGTGACTCACACAATAATTCTTGCTCATATGGTTATCTCACTGCAGAATTAAGATTTTAGAAGGCCAAAGCTGTGCCTTTTTAATGTACTCTCTGTGTGGCTTAACAGAAGTCTGCGTAAATATGGGCAGCCAATAAATACTATTTGCTTGGTGGGTTACAAGTGTTCTTTTAAGGCCAGTAATGAAACAGCATAAATGTAGAAAAGATACAGAAATCTGTTCTTAGCCAGAATAATGTTGTTTGCCCTCCATCTCTCATATCAAAAAGCTATGTAAACTCTAGGGAATTGGGTCTAAAACCAGAGAGACACTAAGAAATACTTAATAAAGTGACTGTCCACGATCACAAAAGGAGCTGTTCTTTTAATTTTGTTCATTTTCTGTCTGAAACGAGTAGCTCTTTTTTCTAGAAAGAAAAGAAACAAATAAGCAAGCAAGGAAACAATGAAAGGGTCCTTTATATCGAAGGGTCCGAAATAAGAGATTAAAATAGGATGTGAGGCACTTAGAAACGTAACCTGGATGAACAAAGAGTTTGAGGAAAAGAGAGCTGACGGCAAATATATTGGGAATCTTAAGGCTCTGATGAATACTCCCTTTGTTCTGTGCAATAAATGTATGCTCTTCCCTGCCAAGGCTGAAAGAAATGGATTTCCCAAGGAATGTCCCATCACTGGAGAAGAGATCTGCCATCAAAAGCCGTCATCCTCTGACGAGGTGTAGCAAAAAAGATTAAACATTTAAAATAAATGATGGGGTAAAGGAAGAAATGAAGACAGTGATGTAGAAAAGGTAAAATGTCAGCATCCTGAGAATGAGATCCACCAACATGAAAGGAGGAAATGGAGAGTGTCAACTTTAAACCCATGTTTTGTATCTTGTGGCCTTGGGCAATTTGGAGTTCAGGGAGAAAGATGGGACATTTGTTCATCATGGTGTTGTTTCTTATATGTCAAACATACATAACAGAGCCCATGCCAAAATACATCAAGTAGTATCCCCTTGTCCAGAAGGAACATCTGCGAAGATGGAAAGGTCATGTTACAAGAAAAGTTTAGTGCCCTGGCACATGTCACCAAGCAATCTGGCTTCTCAACTCTTCATTTATTTTCTAAGATTCGCAACTAGCCAGTCAGCCAAAACAGAACAATTTATGTTTCTTGAAAGATTATTTCTTTTAAAGTAATGTAGAGGCAAAGATCTAGACCCAGATCACATGGGTTCAAATTCCTACAACCTACGAAACATTAGATAAGTTACATAAACATTTTGGCCTTAACTGATGCATCAGTAAAATGGAAAGAATGATGGCTCCTCTCCCATAGGTTGTTGTAAGAATACACAGAGTTAGCGTATGTAAAGCACTTAGCAAAGTGCCTGGCCCCTGGCAAATTATTATGATTATTTTAGTTGCTTAAAATGAATTTTTAAAAACTTTTATGATTTCTCTCAGCAAAAATTTTTGTTATTATTATTATATCTGTACTTAATCAATGAATTACAATATGGAGTACCTACTACTGCAATGTAGTCAGATAAAACATGTTCCATCATATTTAAATATTTATAAGATAATTAACAAGTTAAGTGCTGACAATACAACATGTGGGTTAAAAATCCACCTACCGAATTCTTATTTTTAGCTACAGTATTTTTTAAGATTTCCATTTGAGTCCTTAAAAAACAAAAGATTCGTATCTCTGGTGAAATTCCCTATCTGTTACTTTTTCAGACATATTTATTATATCTTTTTTAAAAAGTTCTTGTCCATCAAACACAGAATTATATATGATCCAGAAATTTCACTTCTGCATATATACTCAAAAAAGCTGAAAGCAGGGATTTGAAGAAATATTTGTATACCCACGTTCACAGTAGCATTGTTCTCAATGCCAAAGGGTGAAAACAACCCAACTGCCCACCGACACAGGATGGATGAACACTATATGGTATATACGTACAATGGAATATTAGTCTTAACAAAGGAAGAAATTTGGACACATGCTACAACATGGATGAACCTTGTAGACATTATACTAAGTGAAATAAGCCAATCACAAAAGGACAAGTATGATTCCCCTTGTATGAAGTACCTAGAGTAGTCAAATTCAGAGACACAGAAAGTAGAATGATGGCTTCCAGGGGCTGGGGGCAGGGAAGAAATAGGGAGTTACTGTTTAGTGAGAATAGAGTTCAATTTGGGAAGATGAAAGCATTCTGGAGATGGATGGAGATGATGGTTTCACAACAAAGTGAAAGTACTTAATGCCACTGAACTGTATACTTAAACAAGGTTAACATGGTAAATTTTATGTTATGTATATGTTACCACAATAAAAATTAAATAAATTAAAAAATCACCATCTGATAATCCCAAAATTTGAGTCACTTATTGTTTCTGTTTGCCTTGATATTTGGTTCTTTCGTCTTTTCTTCTCTAAGAACCTGTGATTTTTTAATTGAAGGTAGGGCATCGTGCATAAAACAATTCAAAGATCCTCTGGATGATGCCTCTTCCCCCAAAAGAGGAATGAATGTTCTCCTAGTGAACAGAGAGAATATAGCAGATCAGTTTCATCTTGCTGAGGGTTTGCTGACTTAGGCTTTGTTAGAAACAATGTGTTTCTATTTTGCCCTTATTCCTAGGGCAGAGCCCTTCCTCTTGGATGTGGGCATTCTGAGTCTCAAATGAAAACCTGTTGTGTTTACCGGAACTCCTCTACCTGGCTGGGTTTGAAGTCCAACCCTTGTCTCCCCAGCATCATGGGGCTGCTGAACTTTCTGCTCCTCTCTATAGCCTCTCAGCTTCTGGGGTTTTGTTTTGCTTTTTGCTGGGTTTGTGGGAATTTTTCCTATTCACGTGTAGCTTAGGAGTTGGCAAATGCCTCAAGGAGAAATTGCATATAAACCCAAAGTTCACTTCTCTCTAGTTTCCCTCTTCTTTGGGATATTTTTGCTTCTCATATCCCAGACATATGAGAGCTCTGCAAACCGATCTCCCACTCCTCTCCTCAGACTTGGTCTGAACTCCCTTCCCCACCCCATCCCACAAGACTTAGCAAAGTATGGAAAAAGCCTGGGTAAATGTAGAGTTCACTGAGGTGGGCTTCCTTCCCTCAGGTCTTGTAGCTCTTTGCAAGTTCTGCCTGCTTTTGATGACTCTCTAATGCCTTCAAAAGTAGTTTTGTGTATTTTGTCCAATGTTTATAGTTGCTTTCAGCAGGACAGTTGTTCTGATACAAACTACTCTGATTGCTGGAACCAAAAGTTTGTTAATACAGTCTTTTAAGATTCTAACTCTTCATTTGCCTCTGATTATGTTTTAAACATTTGCTTGCTTTTACTTTAATTCACCTTTTTATTGACCAGAATATTTGGCTTTTATTTATACTGTTCTGGGTCCCTGTGCTTATTAAACCCTAGGCAGGCAAGTGTCATAAAGAGAGAACACATTCTAAGCAATGGGGGTAGATTGTTTGCCTTCGCTTGGGTCTTCGTCAGCTCTTCCAGTTTCCCTAACCAAACCTGTCAAGTATCCCAACAACACTTGTCAATGGTGAGTCCCCTGAATCTAAAAACTCAATGTCAAAAGCCAACTCCCTACCTTCAGACACCTTCATGGCCCTTAAAAATATTCTACTATCTTCTGAGACTGTTACAAAGATGTTACTCTTCAGGAGATAGAGGCAGATTATCATCTTTAGAATTTTTGTCTTAATGGTACCAGCAGCATCATAAATTATTCTTGGTATTTATTTAGATTTGACTATATTTATTTTCTATATTAATGTGGCCAGAATAGCTTGGTATGTGAAACTACTAATCATTTAATTAAATTCAACAAACGTAACTTGGATGACGATTATATACAAAGAATTGTGTGATACACTTTAGAAGCCCCAGAGAGATTTTATCAGAGCTCCACACGTTTAAATAACTGTGAATAGTTACAAATAGTTAGCTACAATAGAAAGTAATAATAATGGAGCCAGTTAATGATTATTGTGTGCATACTTATATACCATCTATTATACTAAGTGCTAGCAACATAGTAACATAGATACTACTATTTTAGACAACAAATAAAGAAGCTGAAGTATAATGACATTAAGTAATTTGCCCAAGGTCCCCAAACTTATATGTGGGATTCTAATCCAGGTCTCTTTGACTCTGAAGAGAAATGTTGTTATGGAGGAAGAAGAGGCCACAAGAGAACAGATAGGGAACATTAATTTCCATTTGGGTAATGAGAGAAGGCGATAAAGCGAAGGTGGCATGAAAACTGGTTATTTATGGATGACCAGAATTACCAGAGCTGGACAAAAGAAAAAAAATGCCATTCTGGGCTGATGAATATGCATGAGAAAAACCACGGAAGAATCATTTCAGGAGTTAAATTGGTCCAGAAGGGCTTGACCATAACATGCATGTGATGACACTAGGTAAGATAAAGCTTAAAAGATTCAGAAAGCAGATATGGAGAACTCCAAATAAATACCATGTCAAGGGGTTCGGATTTGTTTTTGTGTATTTTTTATCACCACACAATTTCTGTGGGTCAAGCATCTGGGCATGGCTTAGTATGTGTCCCTGACTCAAGGTCCCTTAGGGGATTGTGGTCAAACTATCAGTTGGGCCTGAGGTTTTATCTGCCTCACTCAGGTGGTTTTTGGTAGTATTCAGTTCCAAACTGTTAAATAGAGGCCCTCAATTTCTCAATTGGCCAGAGCTACTCTAAGTTCCTTACCACATGGGCTCCTCCATAGGGGAGCTTACTTAAAGGCAATGAAATTCCAAGAAATCAAAAGAGCAAGAAAAATAAGAAGGGTCTACCATGATCGAAGCCAGTTTTTTTATATACTAATCTCAAAGGTGACATCTCATCATTTTTGCCATATTCTCTTTATTGGAAGAGAGTCAATAAGCCTAGTCTATGCTTAAAAGGAGGGGATTATACAAGGGGGCAGGGATCATTAGGGCCATCTTAGTGGCACCCTACAACATGAATCAATAGGAAATCATCAGAGATTTATGAATGTGTAAGTGACATAATTTGGCTATCATCAGTCATTCACATGAAAGAGTAGAAAGTCATTCAAAACTTCTCCTTCTCACTCAACACCAGTATTCATTATTGAATCACTCCAAGGAGTTTAGTTGTCAGCATTTCCTCTTTCTAATGGTACATAAAATAATAGCACATCTTACAATCCCCAGTGTCTCAGATCCCATGGAAAAGGATAGGAGTCCTGTGGTGACTTCTGAGACAGCAGTTTGTAAATACATGGTGTAGACAGAAGTCAGACCATGGGGATTAAGGAGTGAACAAGTGGTCAAGAAACATTTTTGTAATCTAACACAGATATTTTTTTACATATGAAGCCAGATCTCTAGTCATTGTTATGTCCTTGATCCACTGCTTAATGGATTACATTGCAATATTCTTTTAATTTTAGTTCTTTTATAAATAGTGCCAATTTCTGGGAATTTTATTATTTGAGTTTTGAAAACATGTTGACCTGTTCACTGAAAACTGTAAGAATACAAAATGGTAATGACACCAGAGCATGTCCTTTGTTTCATTTTGGTTCTAGATTCTTCTAATTTAGTTAAAGCTTTATGCCAAGAAATCAAAGAACTTATTCATCTAACACAAACTTATAAACTCTCTTTGACAGCTTCCAAAACTCATCTCACACTTAATCCCCTTTTTTGTTACCACTGAGACTGTGTTCACTTTAGAATTCCTGGTACCCAGGGCGTTGTTTTCCTACAAGTTCTCTGTGGCCAGACAAAGAGACTTATGAACAGTATTTATCAGCAGGAGAACAGGGCCACTGAATATGGCTGGCATCTTGTTTAGATTTTGGTGACCACATATTTTAACATTTAATGCAGTCATATGATGATTTTCACTCCATCTGACAATTCATCCAAGAAACTTTGGTTAAATGCCTTATCTCATGTTTCATGAGGTTTTCATGGTTATTACTCAATATTCAAGTTGAGCTAGGCAGAGGCACTGACAGGTCAAATAAATGAGTTCATTCAATGAGTCTTAACCTTAAACTGCATCCTTAACTTCTTTTGAACAGGGCTCTGCCCAAAGGATTATGGACCTCTATCTTGGTCTCATGGGAGGATGGTGCCACACTTCATAATACATTTTTAGTCCAATTTCATTTGTCCAAGATGTCATTTAAAGAAAAAGTGCACCTTTGTGTTCTTTGGGTGCTGATCTTAGGAACCAATCTATTATTTTGGGAATCTCACTAACCTCCCTTCTGTTGAAGTTTGCTGGTCTGCAGAAGTAATCAACCATACCAGATGCTACCTTCCCCTACCTCCCCACTCCCCCAGATGCTATTCAGCCAAGTGAGATGACATATATGACAATGCTTTGAGCCCTTACTGGCAACAGTGTAAATCTGAGGTGTTGCTTCTCTTATTACTAATGCCACTATTAAGTTATTGACAGAGTAGGGAGCATGATACAGGATGCAGACGACCTCAGATGAACACTCACCACAATAAACACCAGCTATGGGATGCTGGGCAAGTCCCTTAACATTCTTATCAATTTCCCAACCAGAAAACTAGAGATCATACTTCCCACCTGCCTATTGCCAGGGTTCTTGTGAGCAACAAGTGAGGGAAGGCACGGGGACACATTTCACAAACAGTAAAGGGTCAAAATAGAAACAGTGGTTTTGAATATAATCACTGTCATAACAAGAGTGTCTGAACCTTTTCCTTTCCAACCATCTGAAATACCTGGAGGAAAGGTAAAGCTAAAGTCATGAGACTAGACAAAAATTCATGAACTAGTGACAAGAACATTGTAATTGGGTGATGAAACAGATTTCCAAGCAGGAACTGAGTAGAAACTTAACCACAATTAACAGTCAGATTCTCCAGTGGTATCTGAATCATGGGACTTACAGAGAAAATGCAGCAATCTAAACTATAAGCAACTCAATTTAGTTTAAATACATGTATATGTTCACATATGTATGGATGGATCTTGTCAATGCTTTTACCTTCTTAACAGTGTTCTAGAATATTAAAAAATCCATGTGACCTTGTCTTTCCAAGGAAAATAAAATGAGATCAAATCTGCACATGGCCAGGAATAGAAGATGTCTTAACAGAAGACAGAAAGACGGAATTCCATGAAATCGGAGATGCTGGCTGAATCAATGATGATGATAAAATATTAACTCCTGGGGCACCTGGGTGGTGCAGTTGGTTAGGCACCTGACTCTTGGTTTCAGCTCAGGTCATGATCTCAGGGTTGTGAGACTGAAGCCTGGATCCAGCTCTGTGCTCAGCATGGAGTCTACTTGGGACTCTCTGTCCTTCTGCAAACCCACCCACCCCCTCAAAAGAAAAATTAACTTCTTTAACTTACGTCAAATCATGCCTAAGTTATTTTCTTTCTTTCTTTCCTTTTTTTTTTTTTTTAAACAGAGAGTGTGTGTGCAAGTGGTGGTGGGGGGAGGGGCAGAGAGAGAATTTTAAGCAGACTCCACACCCAGTGTGGGGCCCCACATAGGGCTTGATCTCACAACCTGAGATCATGACCTGAGCTGAAATCGAGTGCTTAATAAGCTTAACTTATTTTCTACATTAAGAGAATCAGACAAAGGTAGGAGTTTTTAGGAGATTTTCTTTTCTTTCTCATTTTCATCTGAAACTGTTCAGTTTAACAATCGCTCGAAAAAGGATTAGGGTTTTGGTAAAGACATTTTTCCCCCAACGTGACTGCATCTAGCTAATCAGAAATCCAGAGTAAGTTAAAATAAAGGCTTGAAAATATTTCCAACTGGACATCTCCCATTGGCCATAGAATCCTCTCACCTCCCATTAACACTCTATAAAACATGGGAATATCTGCTCACGTTCTGGATTGAGACACTAACGTTCCCGAAAGACAACTACTTCCACCCAAACAACTGGTCCTCCTTTCCTTCTTGTCAGCACTGCGTGCTGGGAGAGGCTGTGTTTGGTCTCTTAATCAGGCCTTGCTGACGAGCTGACATCACTGCAAACGTTTTCACTTATTCTTTGGCAACACTTAAATCCTTGCCAAAGGCCAGTCAGTAAGTCAGAAAGTATTCTTAGTGAGAGGCTGGGGGAGTCAGAGTGTGACTGTCAGCTAGCAATCTATGGTGATGACAGGAGGAAAATCTAGGAGCTGAAACCATTTTAAAGGTCATTCTGTGGGCAGAACAAAAGACCTCTGACAGAGCTCTGGGATATTGGAAGCATAAGGATGCTGCTATCTGAGCACTCTGGAAATTCATCATCCCTGATTGTAAAGACCACTTTACAACCCAATACAGCTTAAACCAGCAACTATTTGCCTTCGCAGTGGTATAAAATAATCTGGTAGGACAGAAATGCCAAATAATGCGCCAATGGTTCAACTTTCTGCTTTTTTTTAAAAAAATACTCTTCGTTAGTATTTTCTCCTTACCCTACATTCTTTCATTTTCAACCTTGACTTGCTAAACAATCAGAGTTTAAAGTACTTAGCCACATACTTTCTGTGAAAAGCTATTACATACATTTCATGTCTAAAATTTTATGAGTACAATATACTAAGCATTGATAAGCCACTTTTAAAAGGAACACAGATCATTCAGGAATGATAGTAGGCCCATGACTGAATTGAGATCAACTCTTTTTTCTCTTGGCAAAACAGGAGAAGATTTGGAAGAAGAAAATGGCTCGGTTTATCGGATGCCATAATCTGGACCTGGGCCCACCACGTTTAAGACCTGCCGGACAGATTTGCTAGAGTTTATTCTCCAAACTCTCACCTCTTATGTTATTTTCTT
The DNA here is from genome assembly GCF_017311325.1 of Ursus maritimus. Taxonomy (NCBI): domain Eukaryota; kingdom Metazoa; phylum Chordata; class Mammalia; order Carnivora; family Ursidae; genus Ursus; species Ursus maritimus. The sequence continues at coordinate 12,957,801 of NW_024426230.1, forward strand.
ATTCTTTTTCTCTCCCCTACCTAAATGGACGACTTCTGTTGTGCCATCATTAAGAAGCCCAGGCAGGCCAGGGCAGGACTCTAGCGTGGGAGCAAGAGCGGCTGGGATGGTCTGCTTTCCTCCCTGTCACCGAGGAAAACAAGGGAGCAGGGATCTAATGCATAGCATGGTGACTATAGTTAATCATACTGTACTGGATACTTGGAAGCTGCTAAGAGAGTAGGTCATGAGTGCTCCCACCACACACAAGTGGTAATTACGTGAGGTGATGGATGTTAACTAACCCTATTGTGGTGATAATTTTGCAAAAATGTGTGTATCAAATCATCACATAGTACACCTTAACCTTCACATTGTTCTATCTCGATTATATCACGAGAAAGCTGAAAACAATCCAACACAAGGGAGCACTCAAGGGAGGTCCAGCGGGTACCAGGAAGGGCCTCTGGTAAAACAAAAACGAGGCGAGAGAAGACACTCAAGGCACCAGGACACTCACACAGAAGGCACAGTGGACATCTGGCACCCACCAAAGAATGAATTCACTTGGGTCCCGCAGGCCTGCAACCCAATCAATACCCAATGATCTATACACCGTTGATTTGCACTGCAAATTATCTGCTCAGGGGCCTGGGATACAGTCTGTAATTATCCACCTGGCGAAAACTCCGCGCTGTTTAAGTAGCAGTGAGTACACAGGGACCCACCCCTCAGCTGCAGGTGAACTGCACTGGGTCTATGTATCAGATAAGAGGACCAGCCTCAGGATCCAGGGAACAGCGACGCTAAGAACCAGCCGCTCCACTCCAGCTTAGCAACACTGGGTAGCGGTGGTTGGATGAGAAGTGGGGGAGAGAGGAGAGAGAAAAGGTAGCAGCGACTATGGGGCCTTGTGAAGTTGGAACCTGGCTTAGGTGAGGAGGAGGCTGGTCGCTCAAATAACTGCCATTCCTGGGACGAGTCAGCGCCTCCACTGTCTCTTCAAGTCCAGTACTTCCCCTCCCTTCCATGTGAAAGTGAGGGGGTTTCCAGAGTCTGCTTAGGGGGTTTTCTCTAGGGGCAAGTCTTTCCATTTAGGCGCAAAGGTGCTTTCAAATCACCTGGTCACATTACATTAGGTAAACCATGTTTTTAAAAGTGGACCCACTAAGACACCAAATTAAGTTACAGATCTTGGAGTTGGTCCACCTGCAAAAAGAAAATATCCAAATCTTACCAGGTTGTAGTTGATTTTGAGTTGTAGACGTCCCGCTTCCTTTGTTTGTGTCACAAGCCACTCATTCCCCCTCTTAATGAAAACAAGAGGGAGTGATTATACCTCCTGGGGCTGTGCCATTCATGCCGTCTGAAAGGCACTTAAACGAGTGGCACATTATCTCACACATCTGGAGTTTACCAAATTAGCCAATTATGCTGGAGCTCATAAAACGAGGCCTTAAATGTCATTTAACTAGAAAATATTATAATCACCAAGTGGTCTGATTGTAAGATGATACTTGGGGCAGCATCAGTGGTTACAGAAAACAAATCGTGAAACAAAACACAGTTCAAATGCCCCCCAAATGCAACCACATATTTTCTACAGTAATACTTTCTGAAGAATACCATATTTCTGAAGGCACCAGCAATCAACATGTTTCTCATTTGAGACTAAGTCTAATCCGACCTAGTTGTTTCTGAGTTATGTGCCTTGGGCAAACCAATGTCCATGAATTTTTCTCAGAAGAAAACTGAGGAACATGCAGGATGAGAGCAGACTGATGGAAAACCATGAACTTACCAGAGATATGGAGGCATTTGTAAGGGATGGGACAATAACCAGATTAAGAGTCTTGTGTTATCAGAGGTTTGTGGTGCTGTCTTGGAATTGACAAGATTCGATTAACTGAACATACAATAGTCTCTCAGGGTTTTCGTGTTTTGCTTGAAGGAAGAGATAAAAGCTGCTTTAAATTGCTATGTGATTTGAGGGTAGGACTACCGCAAGTTTTAGAATAGCTATTTAAAAATTAGGGGTTTATAGCCACTACTTTCACATTGTGCTCTTTTCGTTTAATATATAACAAAATTTGGTGTTTAGTAAAAGGTGATATAATATAATGGGAACGAACACCTGTGTGACTTTAGGCAAGTTATTTAACTTCTCTGATCTTCTGTTTTCTTATACAAAATACAGACATAATGCTACATTGTGTTGAGGAACAGTGTTGTGTTGGAAATAATGTATGAAAAAGTCCCCAGAATTGTGCCTGTTACACTGAAAAAAATAAATACTAGTTTCACGTCTTTCTTTACCTATGTCACCAGAATATCTTAAGTTCTGTTTTATTCCCCTCGCCCATCTGTGTGCATCTCCATCACTCTCTTTAGAGCGACAGGTACAAAAGAGACGAGAAAAACTTTCAGGAGATACTCTGAAACGGAAGGAAGGAAGACGCGATGCAGGAGCACATGGTAAGTGGAGACACCAGCTGCTACTTGCTGGGAGAACTTACAAAATGAAACTAATTGGTTTTAAAGGCACCTAATCAGCTAGGCTATGTCTTCTGGGCTCACTACTTCAGTAGATGGACCTATGGGTTTATTTTTGCCAAACCAGAGTAAGATGAAAAAATCATGGTGACAATGGAGGACTCTCAACAGTGACAAATTCCTTGCCTATGAGTTCTCTCTTCTCCATTAGATAAAACAACAATGGCCTCTTTGGTAAAAGCTAAGTATGATGATTCCATATAATAGAAATCCTTGTCAAACATTTGGAAGGTCTTTTTTTTTTGGGTAAAGCTGGGTTGAAAAGCCCTGTCTTTCACTGAGTACAATATATCGATGTTGTTGCTTCTTAAAAGAACCTTAGAAGTGGTTAAGGGACTTGGACCCATGTATTTGAGCCACTGTCTCTTGTAAACATGAATTCTGGGCAGAGAAGTGGGGAACTGCATTTCTCTGAACGGTGACGAGTACCCTTCACTTTCTTACAGCAGGGAGGAAAATGGGAGATCTGTGCAGACTTTAAGAGTATGAGCAGACTTTAATGTTCTTAAACAACAGAAAAGAAATAGCTTTCAAAATCTTTAACTTGGGGGATACAGGAAAAACCAGGAGAGATGGGTTGTCCTAACTATGTTACTAGTCAAGCTGACTTGCACCATGTCCCTGTAGCCACAGACCAGACTGGCCTGATGACCCTGAGTGAGAAAAATGTCTTTGAAAGCAGAGTGTACTCTACAAGCTAAATAAGAAAATCAAAAGAAACTGCTTTCGCTAGGAAAAAAAATCCAACACAACATGTGCTAAAAGCGTTTTTCGTTTTTCTTTTTCCTTTTTTTTTTTTAACAACACTATGAAATGTTCTTGCTCTGTATCAAAAATAACAGGAAGCTTTTTCTTTTGTATTTTTTACAAATATTTCCATCTCTGAGACTAGAGCTCTCCGGCTTTGGGCTAATAACATGTCCAGATCTAAAGGCATTACAGAAAGAATGTCAATTTGCTCTAGAAGCAATTATACATACAGTCTAGGAAAAGGCCAATTTTACTATGCAAGGACCACACATGCTGTATGTTTGTTGTATTGCTTGATATCAAAGCAGAAACATCAAATTCTTCCTAACACACATGAAATAAAGAGCCTGGCTAAGGAACTCCCACATTCAATTCAGAGATATCTGTTACAGCTTACAGAACTTGGCAATGCTGCTACTACTGTTTTACTGGAAAGCAACACTGCTATTGACTATATAATGCACGAGGATTTCTTCACCTTTATATATATTTTGGGTAAAATGAGCATGATTTTGATCCTAGTTGTCATAGATGCAGGTATATCATTAATCTATGGCACTCAGCTACCATATCACCAGAGTACTGGCAAGAACTTGCTGATTCATTGTCACTAGTCACCTAAAAACAGTTAATCAGGCACCAAGATTATTATCATAACTTCAGAGGGTGTGGTCAATAGCAAGAGTTATCATCTCTGTTTCATTCTGCATCATTATGCTTTTGATGTGATGACTTGTATTCATTTAATGGGCACTTACTATCTGTACTCAGGGCTAAACACAGTCACGGGAGATACAGAGCTAAATGAAAAATGGCCCTTAGGGGACTATATCCTTGGGGTGGGAGAGAGGAGACAGACAGAAAATAGCCACAGTAAATTAGAGAGATGCATGGTATATTTTGCATATCATATATGAATGACTGCTAAAAAAAAGCATGTGGCAGAGAAAAGATGGTCAGAGAGAGAGAGAAGTGTGAATGAAGAGGGATGATTTCTTGTGTGGATGAGGGGGTTGGTCCTGTAGGAATAAGATAACGACCAGCATGCAAAGCTACGAGAATGTGAGCAGATCTGTTGTTCTTAGAGCGGATCCGCGTATGGAGAATGAGCTGGGGAAGAAGGGAGGGCCATAGAAGGACCGGTGCTGTACCACCATAAGTTTAGGTTTTCTGGGCACCTGGGTGGCTCAGTTGGTTAAGCATCCGTCTTTGGCTCAGGTCATGATCTCAGGGTCATGGGATCGAGTCCTGCATCGGGCTCCCTGCTCTGTGGGAGTCTACTTCTCCCTCTCCCTCTGCCCCTCCCCCTGCTTGTACGCTCTCTCTCTCTCTCTCTCTCAAATAAATAAATAAAGTCTTTAAAAAAAAAGAAAGAAAAAATGTTTAGGCTTTCTACTGCAGGGCATATTTTTATATATTACCCAAATACTCCAAAAGTAAACGAATTAAAACAGTATGATACTGGCATAGAGATAAACTAATGAAACAGAATAGGAAATGGAGAAACAGAGTAGAAGATTTAGACGACGTGTTTGTAGAGGTTTGGGCTAGCGTTTCCAATGAGGGAGTAAAAGAGAGCTTTTCCAACAAGTGGTGCTTGGGCAAATTGACTAACCATTTGAAAATAAAATTTCATTCCTACATGCCATACGGTGCATTAAAAAATTTTTTCAGATGGATTAATGATTAAGATGTAAAACATACCAGAAGAAAATATTTATAACCTTGGGCTTAGAAGACATCCTTTCTAATGCGACAACAAGGTCAGATATCACAAAGGAAATGAGAGATATGATCACAAAACCACAATCTTCAAAAATGACAAGGTTCTGAAAGGTGTAAGGCACTATAGCTCTAAGAAAAATGACAAGTTGGGAAAAATATTTGTAATCTATGTCATGGTTAAAGAATTAGTACCTATAATATATACTGAGCTCCTACAAATCAATAAAAAATCTAACCCAAGAAAAATGGGCAAAGACCATAAATAAGAAATCCACGAAAGAAATGACATCTGATGGTTATAAAAGTATGTTCAATCGCAGTTATAATCAAAAGAATGCTTGTAGACAATTTTATTTTTCACCTGTTAGATTATTAACAGGAGACACATGTGGGTGACAGATATACCAAATAATGATTGGTAATGTCCAGTGTTGGAGAGAGTGTGGAGAAATGAGAACTCTCAAATACTAATACTTTTTGGATGATAATTGGGTAACATTTATAATATAAAATGTGCATATCATTTGATCCTGTATGTCCATAGCCAGCAACTTATTTTATAGAAAAAATATATGTGCACACAAATGTGAAAAAATAGTATAAGGATATTTACTGCACCCTTGTTTGTAATAGTGAAAATGCACAACTTAGTGGTCTGCCAAAAGGATTAATTTAATAAATTGCAGCATGTCGATACAAAAATTACTACGGTATTGTTAAAAGTATATATACTGTCATGGAAACACATCCACAACATATGTTTAACTGAAATAAACAACTGGGAGAATAACATCCATAGTATATCTGCCAAGAGAGGTAGTGAACTACCAAGGTTAGGAGCATGGGCTTTGAGGTCAAGCAGGCCCAGATTTGAGTCCCAGTTCCATTATTTTTCAGATATGTGAAAATGACTAATTTCTCTGAATCTTGGTTTCTTCATTTGTCCAACTGGAATGGATTCTCATAGAACCTACCTCACAGAGTTATAAGGAGGATTTCTAGTACACTGTAGAGGCTAAGTATATACTAGTTTTTATTATCACTGTTACCATTTTTTGCATACTTATTATTTTCAACCAATTTTCTTAAATAAACAACTTCAAAAAGCAAATCTAATATCCTTTGGAAAATTATGCTGGAAGGAGTCTTTAACCGAATCTACACATCAAAGACAATTTTAGCTTGTGTAAAAAAATATTCTATTTATCTGATCATCTAGTAGATAGGGTAACAAATCTGACACATCGATTTTTGACATAGTTCTGTTTTGACTGAATATTCATAAGCCACAATGCAAATAAGGAACACATTTGGACACTATATTCAAGAATCGAAATAAAGAACTATTACATTTAGATAGCTGCTGCTACGAGAACTTTAAAAAATCTCAATGGCACAAAACAGAAATTGTCTTCTAGTCAGCAAACTGATTATTAATACCATTTTTGTGGTAGTTCTTGTGTATACATAGTTTTCAATTGTATTATCAGGAAAAACACACAAAAAAGTGGGAAGGCACCCTTTTAAATATTTTCCTCTAATAACACGAGGAAAACGAGCCATCCAAAATGAGAAAAACATGTTATGTAATAATATGTCAAACGCCTATGTCAACATAAAGTTCATACACAAAGAACCATACATACCCTTCTATTCGGAAAATCGTTCGAAAGCTGTCTCCCAAGCTTTTATAACTGTTTGGATCAGTTGCACATCTCTGAATCTGGAACCTAGGAGTAAAAAAAAAAAAAAAAAAAAAAAAAAAAAAAAAAAAAAAAAAAAAAATCAAACAAACAAAAAATAATCCAAGTTAAGGATTTTGCCAAATGGCTTTCCTCATTTTTCAAAGTCTTAGGAAACTTAGCCTTTTCAGGTTAATCTAAAATATTCTGGGTTTTGTTATAGATTTTGATTTATTTGCCTTATATAATCTTTACCTTATATTTGCAGCCTTTAAAATTATATTTCTCTGTACTTTAATAGAATTTTTTCATCTCTTTCTTAGCCAGGCAGATGCACCCCGAGGCATTTATGCCTTTTTCTTTTATGAAAAACATACACAGATGTCATAGATTGTTTTAATGCAGAATTCAGAAATCTGAAGGTGCATATGAAACAAATAAGTAGCTCTATTTCTTATCTTAATTAGTGCCCCCTTGATGGTAATTTAATACAAAGGTTAAAAATACAGAGCAGCTAATATGGCCTAACTTTGATCCTGATTGTGAATTTGGAATTCATTCTGGCAGACAGGAGCCTGTGCTTAGAGCAAGAGTTGCAGTCATATTGTGATACAGTTTATAATCCCTACTTCTCCTTCATGATGGAGCAGAGTTGGTCATTACATTCAGGCTGCCTGCATTTTCACAGGAGCACCATGTTCGGTATATAGTTGGTGCTCAGCAAAAATGCTATCGCATTTTAGAAAGCATAATTCTT